>NC_056739.1:602272844-602550344 GCF_019279795.1 Protopterus annectens | reverse complement strand
AATGGCAAAGATTTATATCTATTTCAGACCTAGACAATTTAGGGGACGTCCCACATAAAATTATTTATAAAAATTCAACCAACATTAAAGGTATTTTAGAGAATAAATGAGGAGGGACCACCAACAAAGGTAGGAAAGGTACTTTTAAATGTGGTTGATGCAACCGATGCTCATATATACTCAACACAGACAGGCATTTCTTGGAAAGTAGGAAAAGATGGATTTGTAACACAGAATATCACAACTGTGAGACCAAAGGAATTATTTATCTTGCTGTATGTAAAAAATGTAATTCTTTTTACATAGGGAAGACAGAGAGAATGCTAAAAAGGAAAATATATGAACACACATATGAAATTTCATCAAAAAAAGAAACTAATGCACTTTTCAGACATAGTAAAAGTTGCAAGGAAGCTACTTTTGGGTTTATGGTTTTAGAACAGATTAAAACGAACATAAGGGGTGGGCCATGGGAGGACATGATAGAATTTAGAGAATTATGGTGGCAGGTGACCCTCCAGGCTGACCATACCCCAGGTTTAAACGATTTTATTTCCATAAAACCCTTATTAAAGTTAAGATCTGCTAAACTATGCATTATTAAAATGTACTAAATATAACAGCCACTAGAAGGCAATATGTTCCCTTTTTTTTTAGGTTTAGAATATATATATATATATATATATATATATATATATATATATATATATTTTTTTTAATAATATTCTTTTTAACAGAACATTTTAACAGTTTTTTATAAATTAGATTTTTATAAAACTTTTTTATAATAACCCAGTTGATTATTTATTTAATGAAATCTGGTTTTATTTATTTATTCATTAGATTTTTTATGATGTTCCTTTCCTGGTTTTTAGTGGTAAAGACGTATTTAAATTATGTTTAATGTATTCATTTCCTAACAATTCTATAGGTGGAGCAACTAATTATTTTATTTAAGGAGTCTATATAAATGGGTGTAATTAGCGTGATGATGGCACACATCTGATGAAGTCTAATTAACAAGATGAAAATGCGCATTTTTTTTATAAAGCGTTTATGGACTAACTGGTTTTATTTTGTTGGCATTGGCGTGGATTTTGGCAATTCAATAAACAAGTTTGAATTATATTCATCTTTCCTCCTACTGCGCTTTTCTTTTTGGTTTTTCTTTTTAACTAAGTGTATGAGTATGCCCAGTGTGATGGTCAGTAATTATAAACTACATTCAGGCTACACCTACTGGTACTCAAGTCCAGAATTTTGTGTGTTACAGAAAATTACATCTGTTTCCTGTTTCTGCAGTACTGCACTTCACTCAAATTGTGCACAGCATTCTTCAGGTGTTTAATTTAATTAATATGTGACAGAGGTTAATAATGTTAAAAAACAACATAATAATACCTCACATCCAAAAGATGTGGATATCTCCAGATTAGAACCATCAACACCATCACCCATACTAACTTCCCTAGTCCACTGAGCAACACAAGCTGCCAGAGACTAGTCATTCATCACACAATCAACAGTATAAATGTGTACATTTTTATTCCTGCATTGAGTGCGACATACAGTGTATGATCTATTTCTATGTTACTGCCCTGAGATTGCCTGGACTGCTGATATATCATTGATTAATTACTGTTAAAGCAGTTATATGGGAACACTGCTGTGTTGTGGGTGGGGAAACAACACCGCATGTTCTTCTGGGATAAACAGTAGTCCAAATATCATGTAACCCACTGTTTAACATCTCCCTTGACTGATGTAGTGAATATTCCACGCATGAAGCCTAGTGAATATTAAAGGACACATGATAGTGAACTGGGTATCTGTAGTCCCATGTGGATGCTATGTACAAATAGCCCACTATATTTACTTGAATAAATATAGCTGATACATACATACAATACCATATCATACTAATTTTGACAAGTACTGTGTAGGTTAGAGACTTACCTTGTGAATGCAGCAGTTCACAGAACTGTAGTTCAGGGTTGACTCTGATTGCAAGCAGTACACAGCCAATACATGAATATGTACAGGTTTTGTGGATTGTCTGGCATCAATTTTAATATATGTATGTGAGTAGTAGTAAGGTGTCAGTCCCTATGTCCCTAGGTTGTCAGTGCATGTGCTATGCATTGTCTCTTAGCCAAAGCCAGGGTGTACTGAGCATGCCTACGTCTGCCTATAGGGATAGAGGGTTCCTCCTCTGAGTCCTCCTGCAACTGTGGCTGTGGTGACCTTGGCACTGGTGGGGGGCTGTGTATCCCATCCCTTTGCTGATCCTCCTGCAGCTGTTTCCACAGGATCAGATTGTGGAGCATAGCATATACTGTGAACATATGTGCACATGTGGCTGGAGAGTACTGCAGGGCTCCACCAGATATACTGAGGCACTGGAACTGTGACTTCAGAAGCACAACACACACTCTGTGATGTTCCAAGTTTGTGTTTGTCCCTCATTATGGTGTTCTTCCATATGTGTATGTGCATTTCTGATGGGTGGCATTATCCACAGTTCCAGGCTGCAGCCACCATCCCCCTAGTAAATGGCCATGTGGGATGTCCCCCCTTGCAAACATCTGGTATAGCTGTGATGCATGCCAAATAAGGGAGTTGTGATAACTGCCAGGGCTGCTAGCACACACATTCAAGATAATCCCTGGCCATTGCACACAACCTGGCAATTGATGGAGTGGTACGCCTCGTGGTTGACATACATTCTACCCTAATCACTGGGTGGTGCCTTGATGTGTACGTGAGTGCAATTTATGGCACTCAGTACTTCAGGGAAGTGTGCTGCATGGTAGATGTGTTGCATATTGCTTGGCCCTCACCTCAGCGGTGAGGGGAAAAGATATATGCTCACTAGCATGTGGTGGCATGGCATCCAGAAACTGGTGGAGTATCCTGGATGCAGATGCCTGTGAGAGCCCCATCATGTCCCCAGTTGGTCTCTGGAAATGACCTGTAGCTAGTATCCTAAGGGCTACACATACCTTTGTTTCCACTGGGATTGGTTCCCCAATGTTGGCTCTGAGTCTAAGTTGAGGATGGCAGAGCTCAGTGTGTTCTTGCATTACATCCATGTCCACTCTGCAGTGCTCTACAGTCTCCAGCTCATGTAGCTCATGGAAGGTTACCCCAGGTCTAAACACTCATCTCCTTCTGTGCCTAGGCCTATTGTCAGCAACACTGGCAGCATTGGCTTCAGCATCTAGCACATACAGCTGCAGCAGACCTGCAACAGCTCCTGGCATTATCTCAGTTAAAATTCTGAAGTCTGTACTCCAATGGTCCAGAGTATTCAGGGAAATTCAGAATGCAGGGTGTATGCATACTTTATACAGCTCTGTTGTAGGTGCAAAATGTGTGATTGGCTAACTATGATGCATTCCACCAGACCTACAATATAATTAACAACATTTAATGGCCCTATTTCAGTGCATGATGTAGCATAGCTTATACAAATGTCAACAAATTTAATTGAATAAAGAACACGCTCGGCCAGGCAGCACACCACACAAACATGTGCAACTAAGCTTAAAACAGCTTAGAAGTGAGAGAACACACCCCTTGATGTCTGGCACATCCTGTGTAAACATCAACATGGTGTAAGACTCTACATGAAGGGGATATGTAGACACGAGTACTCCTTTCTATTATTCAATAACTCCACCTCATTTGAATACTTATCCATGCCGACAGCCTGGAAACTACATGTTTCATAGCCCTATCACCTTAGCAACAACAGCAATACACCATTGTAGGGACCCCATGCAAGGTCATATTATACATTTCTGTCACGTAGTATAAAATTCTTTTTCTTCCTATTTTTTTTTTCTATTAAGCATGTTGGCGCACTGCAGTGGTCATATTATACATTTCTGTCACGTAGTATAAAATTCTTTTTCTTCCTATTTTTTTTTCTATTAAGCATGTTGGCGCACTGCGGTTGTCATATTATACATTTCTGTCACGTAGTATAAAATTCTTTTTCTTCCTATTTTTTTTTTTTTCTATTAAGCATATTTGCGCATTGCGGTGCATATTGCAAACATGCTGAGATTATTAAAAAAAATATTAATTTAACTTATTCCCTTATTCTTACATCCAGACTAATACTTTTACTCATATATTTATGTGGTATTACATTGTCAGGGTATTTATGTCCACATTTGTACAGTTTAACACCCCCTTTTTTCTGTCTAGACTCTTGTACATGGAATTTTTCCACATACACTACGAACACTGAAACGGGGTCTGAACAGATACCTTCCTGCTTTTTGGATTGCTCTATCTGCCTCATTTGCATGAGATTCACCTGCTTATGAGGTGATTTTCATGCCACAGAATTTTCCATGTTTGTGCTCAGTAGTGCTTACAGAATCTTAATATGTTTGCAACCATGTAAGCATCACAGAGCAATGTCTACACAGCAAAAAAAAAATGTGTAGGCTTTATTAAATTCCCTCTAAGGTCTATAGAAAAATAAAAACAACTGCTGAAGTCCCCATCATGGAAATATTCCCTTATATCACCTATTTTAAAACAAGGTAAGGATCCTACAAAGTGTTTATCATACAGACCCACTTCACTTTTAAATTTGGACTATAAGATGTCTATGTCCATTTTAGCCAACAGAATTAATCTATGTATACCTAAACTGATTAACAATGATCAAACTGGGTTTATTTTAAATAGACAAGTACACGATGATATAGTAAGAATACAAACATTAATAGAATATGCAAATAAAAATAAAAAATAAGTTTCTATCATTAGTCTCGATTTAGATAAGGCTTTTGATTCAGCTAATTGGTCCCACCTGTTTAAAACACTTATTTCTCACCTGACCTAATGCATTAATTTCTAAGTTATACAATAACTGTTGTGCTTATGTTAAAATATGTTATTTTCTTTCTAATTCCTTTAAAATTACAAACATAAAACAAGGCTATCTTTACTTTTTTCACTAGCTACAGAACCCTTTGCTAATAGTATTATATCCAATGAGAAAATTAATGGCATCAAAATAAAAGAAGATTGCAAACTGAAGATTCATCCCTCTGCTGATATTTTGCTAACAATAGGAAATATAGAAAAATCATTAAAGCATATTATTAGTTCTATAAGTCAGTTTGAAGAAATCTTGAACTTAAGATTTAATCATAATAAAACAAGTACATTATTAATCAATAAAAATAAAAAAAAAATCATACAAAAATATTTTAACTTCAATTGGAATAGGAATCAAATGAAACACATTGATATAACCATTACGCCTAATTGTGAAGAAAGGATGCAAACAAACTTTCAACAGGTTGTTGATAAAATTTTAAGATTAGTCACAAATTGAAACAAATTCTTTACCATGGAAGAATGATTAATGCTTATTAAAATGGTAATTCTCCCTAAAATATTGTTTGTCCTACAATCTTTATTACTATATCCACCAAAAAATTGATGATGAAGATAAATTTCTACTTACATTTTTGACATCCTAATAAACCAAGAGTTTCCTTTGATTGGCACAAAAAAGGTTGGGATAGTGAGGGAATACGATTCTCTGATATTCAATTGTATGCTACTTGCACAATTGCAAAATTTATAGAGTTGTGGATAAATTCATCTTAGATTCAAAATGGAAACCAATACATCAAAAAATGTTATTGGTAAATAAATATATTACAACTAGTCATAAACAAGTAGTCCTTAATAGTTTTATCTAATTATTAAAATATTTTTGCGTAAATGGAATTACACCATTTTCTCAAATTCCCTATTTAAATAACATAATTTCCTCATTCCAAAAGTTCACATATTCTACCCATTGTATTAAAGACGTAATATTTTCTGTTTCCAATTCCATATACAAATCACTGCTTAGAAACTCATAGCAAACATAACAAAATAACTTAATTTATTGGCATCAATTCTTAAGTGGTACTGATATATATATATATATATATATATATATATATATATATATATATATATATATATATATATATATATATATATATATATATATATATATATATACTGAAAATGTAAGGTCCAAATACAATCAAGATTTTGAGAATCGGTTAATATTACAAATATTTAGAGACTTTGTGAACACAGAGATTAATAATATAGAAAAACTTGATAAGAAATTGTTCCCCAAATTACTGGAATTCTTAATAAATATCAGTAATAATGCAATGAACAATAAATCATATTTGTCAGAAATTTATAAAATTCTTAAGTTAGAATTCAAATATTAAAACAATTCCTTTTGGAACTATTCCTCAAAAATTAATAAAGAAGACTTCTATGAAAAATACAAGACAATAATATTAAAATCTACAGATAAAACTACATCTTCATTATACTGGAAAATTTTCACTTGGAAATTCTTACACAGAGATTTTGTTACTCCTAACAAAATTATAATTATGTATAAATCAAACGGAATTAAACCCTGGAGACGTGATTCTGAAATAATAGCTGATTGAATGCATGTGGTATATGAATGTAAAGTCATCTCCCCTTTTTGGAAAAAAATATTTGGTCAGATAGATGTAATATTTCTAAATCTTTAGTTTTATTTGATGCTCTGATTCCTGAGGGAGTTCCAAAAACCCAAGGGGCCTGTTTTTGATCTATTCTTGCTATAGCCACAGAAGGAATTACTAAAAATTGGAAAATAAAGTTGCCCCCTCTAGTGCTGAATTTATTATTAATAAATATTAATTATTAATAATGTATTAGTATGGCAAAATGTTTGCAATAGTGAATTGCATACTATAAAGATGAGCACTTCTAATATTGCATGTTCATATTTAAAATAAAGACTTGAAAAATATTAATTGTTGTTGATATGTATAACTTTGATGTATTGATCAGCTCTGGACCTATGTAAATAATTATTTGTTTGTTTCTTTTAAAATTTACTTAATTATTTATTGTTTTAAATCCAAATAAAAAGATTTAAAACAACATGTGCCATGGTATATCTTGGCATCAGGCTTGCTAATTAGGGTTCATCTTTACTGGACTACATCTCATGATATAAACAGATTGCTTGGCTGGACTCCTCATGGAATGCCAATCCATTATTACACACTTTATATATGTTTACTGTCATTTTTAACTGTCTGACATTTGTCTAGGTCTTGCATCACAGAAGGGTTTATGACCATGTTGGAATTCATGCAGGGCCAAGTTTTCTGTTGTCTAGTTCAGTCCTTTCCAGTTTAGAACTTAACTTTGCATTTTCAGTCTCCACCTCAGGTGTAGAATTGCAACATATGGCTTCTACAGTGCAGTATGCTTGTCAACACTTTCCACTTCTTTATATAGACACAATTTTTACAACATCATGGTGTTCTGCTCTTTTATTACTTTGGTTCTCAAGATACATTTCAGTCTCAGGTTCATCTACTTTTTGCTGCTGAAGGATAAAGTAAAACCTGTAGAGGTCTTCCTTAGAAGCAATTACATCAGACACTTGTGATGAGTCTTTGGTTTTAGACTCCATGATTAGTATTTACTCCACATGAAGTGTACCTGAGGTATTTTGAAGACTGCAAGTCTCTACACCTGATTCTGCAACTTCAGGTTTTGCATCTCTTTTAAACCTTGGATTTGTTTAGTCAGCATCATTATGTCTTTTTATAACACATTAAACTATCCTTTTCAACACTGCTTCTGAACTACTCCACTTGTTTAATTCTTTGAGGTGACAATGCACCCTTGCTTTAGTCCATCATTGTACCTCACAGAAACTTTAATTACCAGAGTAATGTCAAAGGAATTTCACCACACACATTATTTTTTATTGCAAGTCTAGAACAGAACACCAACATAAAGTCATTCCTTTTACTGCCACAGTGTGCTACTTTTTTATTGCTAGAACATATAATTTTTCTCATTCTTCCCAAGTGTATATCCATTCCTTAGAATGCTTAGGAAGGCATGATTTTTATTTATGGCTGTAATATACTTTTCCTTTATTCACTAAGGAGAAACAGTTTTGACAATGTTCTGTAGAATTTAGTTCATCAGTTTAGATACATTGTTCAGAATGAAGTCCATTAATTAATGCTGATGCCACATACTTCGGATAAAAGGCCAAATCACAATCCCAAGCATTTTTCTGGTATCCTAATCTGCACAGGTGTTTTTCCACAATGTTGGGACTCTTAATGTGAAAGATGAGTATCTGAAATTTGATTTCAATTTTGCACATGAAACTTTAATTCTTATGAGCTATATTAATAACAGCCTGTAATGAAACATAATAAAATCCTATATATACCAAGATACATTTTCCTTGCATATAGCAGTACTGCAATAGGTAGAGAATGAGATATTTACATATTTCCAAATTAATCATGTTTAGATTATAAATTGTTCATTATACAGACTTAGAACTCATATGTTGTTGCACTGTATAAGTACACAACTTATTATTCTATTCAAGAACTGGACAAATATATATCTTATATATAGAGAGAGCAGACAATTAGTGTCCCTAGTCATATGATTTCTATCATGAGGCCTAACTATTTAACAGCATGGAAAGACAGATTAAGGCATCAGCATGTATTCCAGAAGAGAAGCTGGCCAACATTGAAATGCCTAGACGTTTATATTGATCACGTCATATATCATGCTTGATGGGATAATTATTGAATTTCTAACGCATGATTTCCCAAAATACAAGCCACTGCACTTATCTGTACTTAGACCTATAGACTCTACCCACATGCTTACTTAACTCATACAGGAGTTAAAATATCTGTCTCACAGGAAACAGAAAATATGATTTTGCAATAACTGATGCATTTTCTAAGCAAACAATGTCTATTCCTATGGATGGTAGCAAGCACTATATTGCATATTGTGGGACCCAATGCCATTCCCTGTGTAAGCGCCACAAAGATGTACCATGCATCACAACAGATTGCAATCATCCTACTAACCATGATACAATCTACCTGATTGTATATGGATTCATTTTTGCATCATACAATCTTTATAGATGGTGCAAATATTCAAAGGCCAATACTAAGTTCATGTACATCACATTGGACGATAGCTCTAAGTCTACTGCCATTAAAATATGGTCATAAATCTCCATGAGATTATTAAGAGTTTATATTCCCTTTATAAAATCATGCTGATTAATATTCAATAGTGCCAATTTGTTAACAGGTTCATAGGTTCATAGGTAGGTACTAGGCTATCTGCCCGAAGGCATTTATAAGCCTAGCCAGAATGTGTTGGCTTTCGCCGCCCCCTTAGATTAGTTTCCTGTGCCTCTGTCCAGCAGAGTCACTGAAGTGATCCCCGAGGTAAACTTTCTGTTTCCCATCCACTTGTCAAGGTTTCTTTTGAAGAGTGTTAGTGAGGAGCTCTGCCTAATGTAGATTGGGATCTTGTTCCAAAGCATGGGAAGTCTCTGGGACAGGAATCTATCCCTCCAGCATTACTATTATTGTTCACAGTATCAGAAAGACATCTTTCAAGATATTTGCCTAGAATGGAAGTTAAGCTAACTTGTCTTTAATTGTTTTCATCATTTCTGCTGCCCTTTTTGTATGTGTAGGTAATATGAGATTTGTTGCAAGGACTAAGCACAATACCAGTAGGAAGAAAATATGTAAACATTTGATATAATAAGGGTCCTAGACAACTGTTTATATTGTTCAACAAAATAGCCTGGATAATATCTTGACCCATAGATGAAATTTTCTTAATCATATTCAATGCCTTATTTATTAATTGAGAAGTTATTATTGGCAAGAATCACCTGATGAGATACTGATCTCAAAATCCAAATAACTGGAGCAAATGCTGCTTATACTATTACAGGAGAAAAAGTTATTAAATTCAATTACTATCAACTTTGTATCATGAATCAAGAACTTATTCATGTAAAGCATAAACACTTGGTGTTTAGATTTCATAGTTATGTTAATATATGTATAACAGTTTTTCTTGGTTCTATCCTCTGCCAAATTTCTTTCAAAAATCGACTTCTCATTTTTAATTTTGTTTTTAATGTCACATTAATCATATTTCATCACTGTGATGACACAGTGGTGCAGTAGTTGCATTGTCACCTGATAGCAAGAGGTTCTCCAGTTCGAATCTCTGCTGGGTTGCCCTCTGGGCAGAATCTACATGTCCTCCCTACATTAGTATGGGTTTCCTCTGGGTGCTCCAGGTTCCTCCCACATTAGAAAGACATGTGTCTGGAGCATTTCTCCCCAGGCCTCCGCTGAAAATTGGGTTTGTCCAAATCGGACTTTCCCGGTTAATAAATAAAAAAAAATTATTTAGTCTTCTTAATTAAATTAGATAATTTTATATATACTGAATTTTTTTCTTTTTTTCATAAAGCTGAAACAGCTCAAAGTTGCATAAGAAAAGCATGTTAAAGTAGGGCTGTAGATTCTACAGTATAACTTAAAATGTTTTTAGAATGTTGTATAACCAAAACCTGATTCACTAAAAAATGCTTTATTAAACCAGTCAATTATTTACACATTGCACACCACTAATTTGTTTTCACTTCTCAGCAGATCAGACTTATACTTTCCCAAACAGTTTATTTAAATACAGCAAAACTTACCCAATAGACATTTTTTTCATTGCACCACCCTATTTCTGCCGCAAGAATTCCTTTTTCATATATGCACAGGGTAACAGAACAATATAGGAATGCTACTGTGTTTATATTTGTGCATCAGTCTATTTGTTTCTGAGTAATTAGTACTTCAGACACTGCATTAGATTTCCTGAAACCAACATTGTCTAAGCCTCTCTTTAGTACACACTGTGCATTCACCATTTTTAGGTACACATAATGAAAATTATATGACTTATTTTCTTAGAAACCTAATTCATAAAATTTGTGTTGAAACAAAATCTCTCAGCATATTCCTTTCACCAATATTCATTAACACAAGCTCTGTGCCATCACAAATGTCCAACATATTTCTTTCAACAGTTCAATAAATGAATTATGCACAGCTGTCTTAGGCAACATTTCAGTAATTTCATTAATAAATAACTTTGCTACAAGCATTTACTAATGTTTGTCATAGTACCACTGTCTTATCTACAAGTCTTTCAATCTTGTCCACAACTTTACTCCTAGAGTTCAGCTTCTGGGTATCTATTTTGGCTGTGGCAAAGTAAAGTTTAAAGGATTAAAGGTTGTGGTAAGGTAAAGGATTAAGGCTTGCCAGTCATATACAGGGAATATAAATTCCTTGTTGGGTTTATGGAACACAGTTCAGCTACAGCACATACAGATTCTCTATGTATGCTATTGACTGTAACCATTTCCTCAATACTTCCAATGTATTGTATTCTGCATGTTATTCATTGTAACCAATGTCTACACCTTTGTACATATTGTATTCTCCTTTTAGTTGTTGGGTCTCCTCAACCGAGACTTGGCCTGAAATGTGTTAGTATTGATCAGTGTGCTACCGCCCAAGATGGATGTAAATAAATAAAATAAACTGAGAAGCAAATCATAGAATATAGCACTACACCATTCAGCAAATGGCTAGTACACTGCAAGAAATCGTATTCCCTGTTAACACTTTGTATTCCATTTCTCAGGGTGTGGAAAACAATCACTTAGGTAGAGCAGCTGGCTTTTCAGGTAGCTAGGAAAGTCAAAGTGTTTCATAGATTTAATACATTTTATTTTTGCCTGTATTCTCCATCAAAGTGGTAGATTACTATGCTATTAATGATAACCTAATCTCTGTAAAAAAGCTCTGTTTCATCAACTTTAAGTTTATTTATACAGGGAAATAGAAAACAGGAGTAAACACAAACAAAACAACAGTATTCACAGTTCATGTCAAAATGATTTTATGTACTGTTCAGTCTAAAAAATCCATGTCAGTGGTTCTGGGTAAACAGCCTTTCACAAGAAATAAGTCCATGCAGAGATAAAGAATTCCAATATACATATTATTCACAGATTCACGGTTTGTAGTGTTTCGTCTTGCCTTTGACAAAACTCACTTGGAATTTCAGAAGGATAAATCTCCAGAAATCTGTTTTTGTCAGAAAGCCTTGATCATCTCCAGGGGCACCTCTTAGGTTTTCCTCTTCACCAAAGCTCTCTCATCATCTTCTTTCGGCTGTTCCCATTAGGGGTCACCACAGTGGAGCATCTGTTTCCATTTCTTCCTGTCCTCTGCGTCTTGCTCTGCCACACCAACCACCTGCATGTCCTCTTTCACCACATCCATAAACCTTATCTTAGGCCTTCCTCTTTTCCTGTTACCTGGTAGCTTCATCCTTAGCATCTTTTTCCCAATATACTCAGCATCCCTCCTCAGCAAATGTCCAAACCAATGTAATCTTGCCTCTCTGGCTTTGTCTCCAAACCTTCCAACCAGGGCTGACCCTCTAATATACTTATTCCTAATCCTGTCCACCCTCATCATACCCAGTGCAAATCTTAACATCTTTAACTCTGCCACATCCAGCTCTAACTCCTGCCTTTTTGTCAATGCCACTGTCTCCAACCCATGTCACATAGCTGGTCTCACTACCCTCTTGTAGACCTCCCCTTTCACTCTTACAGGTACTTGTTTGTCACAAATCACTCTTGACACTCTTCTCCACCCACTCCATCCTGCCTGTACTCTCTTCTTCACCTCTCTTCCACACTCACCATTACTCTGAACTATTGATCCCAAGTATTTAAACTCATCCACCTTTGCCACCTCTACTCCTTGCATCCTCACCATGCCTCTATCCTCCCTCTCATTCACACACATATATTCTGTCTTAGTCCTGCTGACCTTCATTCCTCTTCTCTCTAGAGCATATCCCTATCTCTCCAGGGTCTCCTCCACCTGTTCCCTACTCTCACTACAGATCACAATGTCATCTGCAAACATCATAGTCCACGGGGACTCCTGTCTGGACTTGTCTGTCAACCTGTCCATCACCATTTAAAATAAGAAAGGGCTCAGAGCTGATCCTTGATGTAACCCCACCTCCACCTTAAACACATCCATCACTCCCACCGCAGACCTCACTGCTGTCACACTACCCTCGTACATATCCTGTACCACTCTTACATACTTTTCTGACACTCCTGACTTCCTCATACAATACCACAACTCCTCTCTAGGCACCTTGTCATATGCTTTCTCTAAGTCTACAAAAACACAATGCAACTCCTTCTGACCTTCTCTGTACTTCTCCATCAACACTCTCAGAGCTCCACCAAAGCTCTCTGAAGACTCCAGTCTCTCTCGTGGAAAAATTAACTTCCAAAATGAACTACCCCCTAAATACTCATGAGCACTAGTTGGGTCATATTCTCTCTGTCTCTCTCAATGCACTGTCTTGCTTTAGTACACATTCTCTGCTAGTGCCCATCAATATGTTTCCTTTATGAACTTCTCCAGGTCTGTATCTCCTTATCATGGGATCTTTCCCCTCTTTACTTTCTATAGATAGATTGATAGATATATAGCTGCCGGGGGGAGATGGATCATGGACAATGGTAGTACCTAAATGTGTCAAAATCCAAAGATTGCATCCATTTTTGGTATTCCCAAAATTCACAAGTGTACTTATGTCTCCCCCTGAGACCTATAGTTTCAGCCAAGGGTTCTAAGATGGAACCTTTTGCCAACTATGTTGATTTCAAGTGCAAGGGTGTGTTGGAAACTAAGCCATATATTTTAAAACATTCATGACACATTTAAGAGATTTTAAATAGTTTACAGTTTGATGAAAATATTGTATTCATTACAGTGGACATTGTTGACCATTTTTCTGTTATTCCCCTCAATACAGGGACTGATTGTTTTTTTAGTTTCTTAGCTGAACATACATCCTTTGCTGTTCAAGACATACAAGCAATTGCCACCCTCTTGGAATTGAGTCTGAGTAATAATTTTATTCATTTTGAGGGTGAATATTTTATCAGGGGTGGCCATGGGTACTGCATGTGCCCCTCGTTATGCCAATACCATATTAGCAATGTCGGAAGAAAAGATAGCATTACCCCTTAATTCTTATCAATGGTACATGGTTACTATAGATTTTTAGATCATCATCATCAACATCATCAACCTCATTTTTTTCCATTTTTCTACGTGGGACCAGGGTGTCGTGTTAACTGTCATCACCTCTCTCGATTCAGTGGCACACTCCTGTCTTCTTTGACACTCATGCCTGATTGTCACAGATTATCTTTCACACAATCCATCCACTTCTTTTCTGGACATAGCCATTTCCTCTTACCTCCTTCCTGTCTGTTCCAAACCTTCTTCACATGTGTCTGAACCACTGTAATCTGTTCTCTTTGATCTTTTCTGAAATTGGAGCTACTTTGACTTCTGCTCCTCATTTCTTCATCTGTCCCACAGTGTGCATCCTACCACCCCTTTCAGGCAGTTCATTTCCATCGTCTCTAGCTTTTTCAACTCCTATGCCTTTACTGCCCAAGTTTTTGTAGCATAGAGTAGTACTGGTTGTACCACTGTCTTGTAGACCTTACTTTTCAACTTATTTGGCATTCTTCTGTCATATAGTACACCTGAAACCCAATGCCAGTTGGCTGCAGCCCCTCTGATAGTAGCTTTGACCTCTTCATTCAGACTTCGCTTCTCCTCTACCACCCCCTCCCACATGCAAGAACTATTCCCTGCCTTGTGATGTGCAACTGTAACACAACCCATGTTGTTTACCTTGCCATGTGCAGCTCTTACAATGCTTTTTATGTGCATAAGACAAATAAGAGATTAAGAGAAAGGATACAATAACATTTATAAGACATTAGGGGAAAACTATTCCACTAATGCCTTGTATAGGCACAGTAGTGGGTGCCCTAATTTTAACAAGTTTTTATTTTTTGTTATTGATTGGGTAGTGGTTTAAAACTTCATGGGTGACTTGAATACACTTCTTGAATGCAAAGAGTTAACCTGCCAACTGACGATTAATGCCTTGGTTGCTTCAGGAATTAATGATGCCTTATCTTTGTCTAGAGTTTTACAAAAGAAGGCTAGCATTGATTGAGCACACTGCAAATTTTACTTATTTTTTTTCATACTCATTTGTTCTAAAACATGGTGAATTTTAATGTATTATATGCATCCAACATCCTCTTTTTAAACTTGTTCTTAAGTTATTATTTTATATGCAACCCATCTTTATATTTATTATTGTTGGTTCTGGCATTTTATTTAATATGTTTACATTATCTAGGATATGCTAATCTTCGGCTTTTGATTGGTTCATAGATTAGTATATAGGTTCATGAAAGATGGCAGCTCTTTACTCTGAAGTCTTATGAGCAGTTAAGACAAATGCGCTCAGTCTGTTTTTAAGTTTGTTCCTATAAACGAGAGGAGTTGGAAGTTGGTTGG
Organism: Protopterus annectens; assembly: GCF_019279795.1. Taxonomy (NCBI): domain Eukaryota; kingdom Metazoa; phylum Chordata; order Ceratodontiformes; family Protopteridae; genus Protopterus; species Protopterus annectens. Next base: position 602,534,925 of record NC_056739.1, on the reverse strand, counting down.
CTTCCATTTCATTATTTTTTGGTTGTTGTTGTTTTTTGTTTACTTTTAGTTATTAGTTTCTTCCTGAATTGGTTTGCTAGCAGCTGTGTATGAGTTAAGGGTACAGTGGCAACTGGTAATTGGTCATTTCCTTGTTGTGCAATCTCAACGTTGGCATATATAATTAGAAAGGGGGTGGAGTTGTGAGGGGGATGCCTCCCTGCATAAAGTTGTTTTTTGTAGTTTTGTGATCATAATTTTTTTTTGTGAGCTTGTGATTTGATCTATAAAGATTGATGCTTTATGGATATATATATATATATATATATATATATATATATATATATATATATATATATATATATATAAATCTCATATATATGAGCATACATATAAATACATGTGTTGTCTGAGCTAGAAGGATAGAGAAAGGTAGGTCATATATTGTTGTCTCTTGCTTTTGGATCCCAGATTTGTAGATGGAAAGGGTCGGTGGTCTAGTCTATTTATCGAGAGGTTGGAATTCTGTAGTTTGCCAAAGCTTCTCACCCCTATATTACAGTTACACTGTGAAATACTTTTTCATTATTCCAACGACTTAATGCTTTTAACAGTTGCTATCAATACCCCAAGAAAACTTTGTAAGTCTAGTATTTAGTAGCAGATTGTGGCACTTAAGACTATGCATAGGAATGCAATAGGGAGAGACAGAGAGAATGGCAAAAACATGTCTAGAATGTGTCTAGAAATGGGACAGTGGTACTATTTGATTTAGAATTCATTTTTGTTTCTTTTTTTTTCCTTTTGCTACCTCACTTCTGCCTCCTCCTTCCCATAAGCTACTTCTCAGAATGTTTTCTTCTCTCATTTAGTGAGGTTACAAGGATGCCATGCAAATAAATGATAGTGCTACCACAGAATCAGTTAATTTTATTTGTATGTTCAATACACTCGCAACATAATTCCTGGTCTAAATTCCATCCACATTTTAATCTTGTCTTATAAATAATAAGACCAGGGACTTGGCAAATACAGATAAATGCTATATTACCATATGGTTAATGTAAGCATTGTGTACAGCTTCATTCTTGTTCATCCTACTTACCATTTCTAGTAATACCTCTGTCCTTGTCATCCTGTAAATTGCTGCTGTACACTGGTAACCTAGTCATCAAGTGACACAATGTCCACATAGGTGAGTTACCATTTTTGTTGTCAAATGAAACAATATACTTTTGCACCCAGCTTTATGATCACTTCCTTGTTCAAAATACAGATGAAAGTTTACTCACACCATTCAGGTGAGTCTCCACACTTAAATTTGTTTTTGAATTCCTTACACTTTTTTTTCCAGTTATTCATGGCTGATTGCAAGAAATAGATAGAACTGCCCCTTACAATTCTGGAAAGTTTATTCCTACCAATGAGATTTCGGTATGCAGTTTGGCGTGGCATTGTCAAGACTTTACCTTCTACACCCCATCCCTTACTGCTTCTCAGATTGCATAACTTTGAAGAAAAGAGAGCTAATTAGGCTGGCAAATGAATGGTGTCTCCTTGTCTTAGGGCTTGTCTACAAGTGTGCATCCTGGCCAGTGAACATCTATTGTGGAAAAACTGTTAAGGCAAAATATTTAATTGTGTAGATCCACATTTCTTAAAATCGAAAAAAGTCAGAAAGCTACAATCACAAAAACTGAGTGTACATGCTTTCCAGCTACACACTTCTATTCATTTCAGTCGTCACAGTTTGAACACCTGATCATTCCACTGATTTCATCACCAGAATCTGCAAATTCTGCTTATATGCTGCTTCACTGTCCAGGCTTATCTTGTCTTCCTTGCTCCAACAGCTCAGTGTCAGTTGTTGTAGGAGCACCACACTTTCTTTCATATCTATGCGCTGCCAACTTCCTCTGGGACAATGCTACCACTATTTTCCAACTGGAGCACCTCTGACTGTACAGTTTCCATGTTTCTTTTTTGTCCACATTTCTTATCCCACACCTGACTTAAGTTTCTAATCCCCACTGTTGTGAACAGTTAAAACTATAAAAACTGAAATATATATTCTTTTGCATCCACTTTCAAATATTATCTCAACTGTAACCTGGATCTTTCTGTCATTCTCTATGTCTTTCTATTTTGTATTCCTTGTAGTTATGTCTGTGTTTCTTTCTGTTTCAGTCATAACACTGCTTACTGTAATTCTGATGCAGAGTTCAAAGAAAGCTCATTACTTAACAAGTTTAATGCATTTCTGGGGCCCTTCATGCCTGTTAAACATTGAGCTGCCAAAACTCACCCATTTGTTCCCATCAATGTACTACAGCAATCTGTGTATGACCATTGCACAGGCAGCCATGAGAAGAGATTCTGTTGTAGACTTAACCCTGACCCTAATGACTGAGTGGACCCCCTTTTTAGCACTAGTGCATTACCTCATATGCACACACACCTCATGAGTGCTACCATCATCAGCCTGAGTTTGCAAAATGGCATCCCCCTAGTTCTCCACCCATTGGGATTTCACAAGCCTACGCTTGGACAGGAGCATGATATCAAATGATGTCACCATTTATCTCTTCCCCAAGATGGGAGAAATGCATAAGTCATTCACTCCCTCCATCCTCTGCCAGGCTTTTCCAGCACCCTAGCCACTACTTGAAGTCCGGGTGTCTGAGGTGCACTTAGGGCTTTATCCCTCTGTACCATAGATCGAGTAATTGTAATATTATCTTTTGGACTTAACTTTATCTGTGCTACCCCTGATTCCCTGGATAATAATTGATTTACCTTACATTGTTCTGTTTTGTTTAGCTAGTTGCTGTAGCAGCTGCCATAGTATCAGTGCATATGACTGCATTTGTTACACAATGGGAACAATATTATGAACATAAGTGTGGGGGTAGGCTCCCTATTAAAATATCAGTACTCAAAATGTCAAGTGTCAACAATCCGAAAAAAAATACCAAAAACACAGAAGAGCAAATCTTGAAAACTGCTCTTCTTAAAACTTCCCCGCATCCCCCCCCCCCCCCCCCACCAAACTTATATATACCAACTCTGAGCTCACCTTACCTTGGAAAAAAGGGAATATTCTCAGAAATGTCATCTTGTAACTAGCATATGAAGTGTTCTTTTGTCCATTCATTTTCTGCATTTCGGCACTCATTCTAGTGGGTCACGACATTTCAAATGGTTACTAACAGTGTGTGTCTGTGTGTGGCTATAACTAGTGAACAGGACAAGCCTCTTCAATGTTAAGCAGCAGGAGAGGAGAGGTTAGGTGAAGGAGTCTAAACAAGGATTTGGACAAACTAACTAATCTGAGTGGAAGGTGGAAAGTAAGGTTCTTTTTAGACAAATACAGTGTACTCTAGGTGAGACACAATAAGGCTGGTTTGAAGGTAGCAGCTGCGGGAATGGAACTGATAACAAAGAACAACAAGGATTTGGATATCAGAGAAGTAGATGCTAAAACCACTGAGGTCCCAAGACAGTTCCCTGTAGAACTCAACCAATAATCTTCATGAACTCTGAAGACGCACCTGCCACCTTTACTGTGAGGATACTGCCCTTCAGCTAGTTTGCAGTCCATTTAACAACATAAGGACTTTGTCGAATACAGGGAAGCTGAACAGATTACCCCTGCTGTTCTTTACAAAATTGCCTTTCCAGTCTCTCTTCCCAATCTTTTCTAGCCTTCTCTGACTGACTGTTATAGTTATCCTGCAGTATCTTACATGCCCACTAATCACCCCCTGCCCCTGTTGCCTACTAATTATACCCTGTTGTACACTCAGCTAAAAACTCAACTACAGTCGGTCTTTCACTTAGCACACTGCTATTCCTTTCTTTTGCCTGTACTATGTTATCCAGCCCTGGTAGCGAAGGCAGTCTTGCATAGCAAGCAAATGTTTGATGTACTCCTGCTTCTCAGGAAATGACAGCCCTTCTACACAATAGTAGTCGATAAACCCTTGTACTTCATGTCAGAAATGTAACTGTTTCATTTATTTACATTTTGTTGACTGGAAGTGTGATGCCCTTTTATTTATTATTATATAAATGAGAAGCTTCTGCAAATAAGACTTTGTCCTAAAATTGCTTAGAAGTTCAATGAAGTGAAGGACTGAGTTCAGAAATAAGTTATAAACATTGCTAGAAAATGTGTGAAAGTAAAAGTGGAGGGAAATAGTCTTCTGACTGGCTGGCTGTGTGGGATAGAGGGCTGAGCTTTGACTATGTCCCACATGACCTGAATTAGAGAAGCAGCCCAGATAAAGGAGAAGCTGGCTAAGAAGAGGTGGGTTTAAGTGAGGACATCAGTTCATTTTTGCTGGTGTGAAATTGTTAGCAGATTTCTACCACAAGAGCTTGATCTAGGGGGCTAGGAAATACTGCAGCTTCCAAAGCCTTCTCCACATGCACTCTGCCTCTAAATTATGGGTGGATTGAGTCCATCATACTGGGTACTGTACTTTGCCTTTAAGCCAATGGAAGATGTCTTGCATATACAAAAATCTGCTAATCTCCAAAGGATTATGGATTTGATCCCCAGCTACTACTTTCCTATGTGAGTTTCCAAGGATGGCAGGGGCTGAGACAAACACATTTTCCAACACAGCATAAAAACTTAGTGTAACAAGAGGTAATCTGAGGAGGGGTATAAAGGAGGCTAACAAGGAGTATGGCAGAGAGGTACAAAGCCACTTTGAAGACGTGAAGGATGCAAAGATACTATGGCAAGGTATACAGGAGATCACTGACTAGAAATTCAGGTCAGCACAGAGTTAGGACAGCATTGAATTCCTGGACACTTTGAATATCTTCTTTGGTAGATTTGAGGAAAGAAACAACAGGTTGGCAGTCAAGCTATCCACTGATGAGAAGGATGCAGCACTTAGCCTCAGCAGAGAGGAGGCAAGAAGAGGGCTAAGAAGAGTGAACCCCAGGAAGACTGCCAGCCCATACAACATACTGGGCAAGGTGTTAAAAGGCTGCGCTGATCAACTATGCACAGTGCTCAAGGAAATATTTAATACCTCTTTTGCCATGGCAAAGGTACCATCATGCTACAAGGAAACTAACATCATCCCATTCTCTAAGAAAAACACTCCCTCCCTAACAACTGCAGACCAGTTGCTCTGACATCCACTGTTATAAAATATTTTGAGCAGCTGATCAAAAAGCATCTTTCATCATGCCTACCTCTTGATTTTGACCCTCTGCAGTTTGTGTATAGAGCTAACCAATCCACGGCTGATGCCATATCAGTAGCACTACACATCTCCCTTGAGCATTTAGAGAGCAAAGACAATTACATGAGGATGCTGTTCATAAACTTCAGCTCTGCATTTAGTACAGTGGTACCAATGCAGCTGATAGAAAAATGGGCACATTTAGGAATCAGTTAACATCTCTATAACTGGATCCTGGACTTCCTGATTGAGAGACCACAGAGGGTGTGTTCAGGTAAGAACACATCAAAGTGCATCACCATTAACACCGGGGTTCCACAGGGATGTTCTCAGCCCACTGTTATTCACCATCCTGACCCACGACTGCTATGCTAAGCAGAAGTCCAACCATATCATCAAGTTTGCTGATGACACCACAGTTGTGAGGCTCATCACAGAGCAGGATGAAAGGGCATACAGAGAGGAGGTGGCATCTCTAAGCTGGTGCGAGGGGAACAACCTTGACCTGAATGTAAGCAAGACCAAAGAGATTATCATCGACTTCAGGAAAAGGAGAACAAACCACCCAGTGCTCAGGATCAATGGTGTGACTGTGGAGAGGGTTAAGAGTACGAACTCCCTAGATGTACACATATCAGAGGATCTCTCATGGTTCGGAAACACCAGCCAACTGGTCAAGAAAGCACACCAATGCCTCCATGTTTAAAGAAGGCTGAAAAAAGCTAATCTTCCTCCTCATATTCTCCCCACCTTCTATAGAGGTGCAATAGAGAGCATCCTCACCTGCAACTTCACAGTGTGGTTTGGAAGCTGCACAGTTACAGAAAGGAAGGCACTACAAAGAGTGGTGAGGGTTGCAGAGAAGGTAACTGGTTCCAGTCTTCCATTGATACAACATCTTTATTCTGCAAAAAGCATCCGAAAGGCCACCAAAATAATACAGGACAACATACATCCTGCACATGGACTGTTTAAGCATCTGGCATTGGGCAGGAGATATCGCAGCATCCACTACAGGACTACAAGATTCAGTAACAGTTTCTAACCCACAGCGATTAGACTTCCGAACTCAGGCACTGGTCCCAGGGGTCTAGACACATAATATGTCAATTTTTATTTATTTGATCAATATATACTTACATGCATGTCCTCCCTGTGGTCACGTGGGTTTCCTCCGAGTGCTCCAGTTTCCTCCCACATCCCAAAGACATGCTGACGATAGATTGGGCACTCAAAATTGGCCCTAGGCATGAGTGTGTGTGTGTGTGTGTGTGTGTGTGTGTGTGTGTGTGTGTGTGTGTGTGTGTGTGTGTGTGTGTGTGTGTGTGTGTGTGTGTGTGTGTGTGCCTTCCGTGGAAGGTTGGGCGTTGGGCTGGCAACTCGACACTGTAGAACTCCGCTGCCAATCATGAGCAGACAGGTGATCCGCTGTGGCGACCCCTAACCGGGAAAAGCCGAAAGAAGAAGAAGATACTTACATATATTCCAAGTGCAATATTTATTTATTACATCCATAGTCAATATTATTTAACTCACTCAAGTGCAATATTAGACAGGTAACTTTGCATTTCAATCTGTAGTGTGTTTTATATTACTTTAAATAGGGTGGTTAATTTAACTCAGGGGAGGGTATTCTTTTTGTATATGAGTGATGGTAAATGTCTCTACTCTTTCTTGCATGTTGGTAGTATTGTATTTGTTAGTTATGTTTATTCCTCTAATTGTATGTGTTGTTTCACATTCCTTTGTAAACTCAAGAAATGAGCTGATGCACAAAATTTCGTTTAGGCTATATGTGTGTAGTTCTAAACGGCAATAAAGTTTACTTTGACTTTGAAACTTGATAATTGTGGGGGAGGGATGGTTGCTAAAAAGAATAATAGAAACAAAAATGCCCGGAATTGTCTTCACCACCTGAGACTTGGTCGGTCCAGTGGTGATGGTACCCAGGTTGACAAATAATCTCCCACTGAATCACAGCCGGCAGAGCCTGCAGCTGCAGACACATCATCATATTCCACATCCTTATATTCCTCTCCTTTTTATGTAATGCCCACCCATGCGGATTGCACAGTTTTCCCTCAGCATTGTCTTCCTGCCTTCCTCTTACCTTCCTTATTTCCTTTACCAACTTACATTCCCTTTTTTGCAAGAAAACAGTTACTTGTCATGCAAAAAATATATTGACCCCTCCTCCATTCTGCTCATTTCGTACTTGTTCACCTTATATTCTACTACAAAGGTTACTAATTAAAAAGATCAAGGGCTTAAAAAACTTCCCCTTTTCATCTCTTTCATATACTCCCATTTTCACACATTAACATGGTCAAAAATAGATAAAAACAGGTCCGTCATGCACAAGTAATTTTTCTGCTCCACTGTGCACGATGTGTCACAAAGAGCACTGGCAATGCCCATGTACAACTGATGAACACTGCTAATGCTCATTATATAGGAAAAGTATAGGCATATACAATTCACATCTCCAACTATGAGCAGCCAGTAACATAATAACATATGCTACTTAGATTGGACTTCTCCATCACAGACCTTGCAAATGAACTAAGTATAATGGTTGCAACTGGTAACTTTTAAGCATCTTTGAAAACTATTACATTGACAACTATAGATTTGGATAAGGAGTTTAGATAGAAAAAGAGGTGCCCTAAGGAAACCTTGTTGTCTCATTTATTCTTTCATTCTGCAAGTGTGTGACTCACACTTACTGTGTCTTTCCCTGAAGACATCTCTCTCTGATTATTGCTGTAGCTCAGGAAGTAAATAAAGGGCTTTGACTTCCAGGTGAAAAAGGTTGTCTTCAGGTCACATAGGGTTGCATGTTTTTGTGTCTCTTTTAATTTTTCATTTTACAAGTGTGTGACAGACTTACTGTGTGTTTCTCCTGAAACCTTTTCCCTCACTACAGCTGTAGCTCAGCATATGAGTGAAGTACCTTTGACTTTTCAGGTGATAAAGGTTGTGGGTTTATGTCCCATGAGTACTGCATGCTTTTTTTCTCTTTCATTCTGCAAGGGTGTGACACACATTTATTGTGTTTCCCTGAAGACTTCTCTTTGATTCCTCCTACAGCTCAGCATGCAAATGAAGTATCTTTGACTTTACAAATGATGAAGGCTGTGGTTTCAACCCCCCAAGAGGCTGCATATAGACATTTTTGTTGCAGTATGGTGGCTGTTTCATGACCATTGCATTACAGTACAGGTAAAATGATTAGACATTGATAATGTTGCACCTGCATTTATTCACTGTATTTGTACTTTTTTCTCCCCACCCTCATTTTTGACATCCTTTCCTATATATAAATGTTTTTTTTTTTTTTAATTTTTCTCTTTAGTTATTTTACATTGATATGCAGCAGCACCCAGACTAGTAACCCCCACCTCTTTCCAGGCCTGTCACACTTACACCAGTGACTACTATACTATTATCAGCAACATCACAGCTAGTGGTATCCTCAACAGATGCACTCACTTCCACACCCCTGTCAGCGCCATTGTCTTTCCTCTGCATGTCAGATGCCCCCTTCTCCATTGTCTTCCATATCCCTGACTGTGTCTCCATATGTCTTCATCTCCTCTTTAGGTCTTGTCTGTGTTATATGTTAGTTTATGTGACCCTGCTACAAATTTATATTGGATCACAAAATAGATCAGCACACAAACCTCATGACCCTTTAAGACTGCCAAAGAGCTTTTTTGTGTGTTTTGCTGGTACTGTGTGTGTGAGATTGTCTCTTACTTGCTCTTCCCACAGTCCATATTGCAGCGACAGGCAGGATTTAATGAGCTTTCACTGCACACACTTACCTAACCACAGTCATTGTTACTGACCAATGAGCTTGTTGTGCTCATGCAGTAAAAAGAGGGGGGCTAGTTGAAAGCAGGGCTACACTGTATCTGCCACAGCTTGGTCATCTAGCACTTAAGTGCCACACTGTGATCTCATGCTCCTTTAACAACAAGTTGAGAAGCAAAAAAAGAAAGAAAGAAAAAAGAAATAAAGGAGCATTCTCCATTCTGATATTCCTAATCTAAGGAGCAATAAGACCTACATCCAGGTCCATTCTTATCCAATCTGTGCTCCTCAGTGTTCCTCTGAGCACCATTATGCTGTGGTGGAGCAAGAAAAAAAAGGTCTACTACTTTCAAAAGCAGTAATGTCAGCAAAAGTATTGGATTTCATTCAATACAACCATTCAGAAATGTAAATGAATTCCAGTACTGCACTACAAACCAACCAGGATCTACAAATCATGCCATTCTTGTAGCTTGCACCCACTGTGGCTGTCTCCTTTACTATACCCTCACTATACTTCTGATTTCTGAATACCAGGGATAGTGTTGACTGTTGAACAAACACATGAAGATAGTTTCATTTGGAAAATACTATATAACTCAGCTGAACAACCACAGTCGGTTTGCTACTGGTATAAAACCAATAAATTATTTCAAATATTTTTTCATAGAATTTTGTAGTCATTCCTTTGTTAGAAAATGAACATTGTTCCTAGCACGTAGCACTTCACAGCTACATTTGTCTGTTGGGATGAAATATAGAAAATATGCTCTTTTCTATAATAAAAAGGCATAATGCCGGCCATTTGTTTTGCTGAATTATGCTTATTCGATCAGGTCCTTGAAATATTGTCATGGATCCTCAAAATATCAGGGTCCACTTGCAAAAATATTTTAAAATGCATCGGATACAGCATTCGAGATGTCATGTTATTATGCAAGTGTATTTAGAACAAGCACTCTTTTTTCTTTTTCTGATGTTAAAGGTATAGTTGTATCCACAAATATACTAGTACTGTTGATCTATACATTTGGTTTAAGGTTTCTATAGATATTTTGGTGTTTGATTCACTTGTTGGTTTGTAGTATGTCATGAATGCTAGTCATCTATGAACTCCTGATGCATTTGTCACTTATTCGGTGTACAGTAAGTGTGTCTCAGAACATTTATAGATAGTAAGTCAGTTGCACCTCCCAGATACCTTGAAAAATCTAATATTTTTTATTGCCTCCATGGAGGTAGATTTAAATTTTTTTTGTTATAATTTCTAGTTTGTAAACTATGTATAAAAGTCTCACCTTAGTTTTAGTTTGTAATCAGTATGCCTTAATGCGATCCGAGTGTCTATTTATGGTTTTCTTTTGAAAGGATTAACCTCAAAAAATCTGAATGCTTTTCATCTATTTGTTTTTAATTGTCTTAATTATCTGTTATAGCTACGCCAGCAGATAAAGTGTAGTCTCTGAAACTATCTTTGATAGTAAGTATTTTGGGCAGTTTCATTCAGTCAGACATATTGGAGAGGGATGACTTTGATAAATAGATGCAGACCTCAACTCATTCTAGAAAACAACATCTTTCTAGAATTCATAATTTTAAAAGTCTAATGATTTAAAGAACCAGTAAAATAAAACATTGTCTTTTAGTGTTCTATACCTTACCTATTATTACAGCCAAGGGTATTCCATAATACAACTTTGCTTCTAACAATGAAAGGAAAGATAGTACACTTCATGCAGCTAGATAATAACAGACAACATCAAGAAGGGCTCCATGGCCTAGCAGGATGAACCATAACTATAACTAAGTTGACCCAAGTTCTAGAGCAGCTAAGTACTTCTGGAGCTGGGTGAGACAAGGTAGGAGCAAGTAGCTGACACTGGCTCACTCATCCTGGGATGAAAGGGTGGTAATCCATTTGGCCAATTACTATCATGCTAGCCGAGGTTTGTGAGTGACGATGACTGCTACTAACTGGTTGCTTGGCAAAATCAAAATGGAGACAGTAACCTTCATGAATGTGTGGGCAGGAAACATGCATAAACATGGGGATTCAACATTTGACCATTGAACTCATTTTGATAGTTATAGTGCCACACCCTTTATTTTCAAATATGTCACAAAATACTCCATATAATTAAGCCCTGATTTTTAGGTCGTTTGCCTTACCTACCATACATACTCTCACCAGTCTAGCAGTTCTTCTATTTACTTTCCATAAGGTGATTTTACATCTTTGGTTACAACAAATTAAAAAATAAAATTATTACTGTCCATCTGATGTTTAAATAAAGCATTTTCATCAATACATGATTTTATAGCATGCATATGTTCATGAATACATTTAGACAAATTTCTTTATGTCCCTACAATGTAAAGAGTTGGACATAATATATAAGCATCAGAGATCACATTTACAGCATTACACTTATATATTCCTGGGATCTTCAAATTAGTACCTCCAAACACAACCAGCTCACACTCTGTTTTCAGATGATTACATTGATGCAGTTTCAACGAATTCTCATTTTTATTCTTCAAATGTCTTATTTTGAGCTTGTGTTCCATTAATTCTGTAAGGATTGCTCCCATTGTGTACGCAAACTTGGCACCTTCTACCAAAACATTCAGGTCATTTGCAAATCACCAAATATTGCTCCATTTTTGATGTATAATCTTTTTAATGCTAATTGCATTCAAATAATTCACAGTTTTCATAATCCAAACATCTACCCTTATAATGCTGCTCATGAACTTCATCATCTTGAAAAATATATAAAATGATGAGGCTAAAACGTATCACATCTGCTTTTCATCACTACCCCTTTCTTTGTTGGTTACTTTATTCAGTACCCCTTCTCCCTCATAATTTGTTCTACAAGTAGGAAGTTTCATTTAAAAAGTTTTCATGTTTCTCAGATAACCTGCTTGTTCATAGGTTCAGATGTAATTACTAGGCTTGCTGCCCTTTTGGGCCACTTTAAGCCTAGCCAGTCTTCCTTTTAGTGATTGAATTAACTTATTCCATTTGGTGTTAGATTGGACTTACCCATCCCATGTTTGATAATTATATTTTTCCCCAGTGAAGAAAAATTGGGATCCTAACAAAAGTAATTTGAGGGGACCTATACATGGTTGAGAACATTTAGGATCTGCCTGAGCCCATTAGTAATACATGTGGTAGCCCTGGGATAAATGTTCTATCGCACATCCATAATTCCAAGTTGTCCTTGAATATGAATATGGATGAGCTTTGTTTTGTATGGACGGGGTGTCAGTTCCAGAGCAGCAGCATCCAATGTGAGTTATAGCTGTCCCTCCAAACTATTTTGTTGATGTTGCAGAAGAGGTTTAGATCCTTAAACCAAGTATTTCTGATGCCATTTGACTTGAATGTGTAGTATGTCTGTGATGTCCCTCCTCTGGACTAGTAATCAAGGAGACTCAATCCTCACCACTGACACCAGTGGGGAATGTTCTCTTAGAACAAAAATGGATACACACTGTATTTTCAGATGCAGCTCACTGCCCCAAGCACAATTTTCCTTAAGACCCCACAGGGAGCACACTCCAGACCTGGAGCTGAGTTTTCCTCTTCAAGCCGCAAATAAAACCTCACCTTTCTACCTGTGGAAATCAGTGGTCTGTATCCCTGTTCCAAGTAGCTGGCATACACACTCTTTGAGATTTGATTTTTACACACACACACACACACACACACACACACACACACACACACACACACACCACACACATACATGCACACACGCACACACACGCACACATGCATACACGCACACACACACACACACACACACACACACACACACACACACACACACACACACACACACACACACACACACACACACCTGGGAAAGCTGGTACAGATTTACTAGCTCTGCCACCTCCACCCAGACTATAAGGTAGATTCACTGCCACCAGCCAGCTACTTTAAGACTCTCACAAGTGTACCCAACTACTCTTAGTAAAATTAATATTTATACAAATGGTAATGTTTGGCCAAGAGGCAAGACTTTCAGGAGCATGAAGTCACAGTGTGAACAAATAAATGCAATTACTCTCAAATGTTAAACTATTTTCTGAATGACCAGCCACAATGAAAGGTTTAGATGTATTTAATAATAAATAGTAAAATAAACAAAAATGAAAATACTGGATATCTGTTTACAATAAACACCAAAGTTTCAATTCACAGGAAATATAAAAAAATAACACAGATGGAAAGACTCAGACAGATACAGAAAAACAATACTTTTAGCTAATATCACTATTTTCCTAACTGACTGAAGAATTATAATCCCCTGGTTATTTAACAAAGCAAGGCAAGAAGAAGTGGATGAGTGGTCTTTGTTGTCAACTTTCCAAAAGCAGAGAGCTGAGTGATGAGTGTCACTATCATATCTCTCACTAATATCTTAATGCAATTTCAGTGCTGGCTATAGAATGACATCAAATCTGGTAACCGGCTCTATGGTTCCCATACTACCCCACAACTAGAAGCTGAACCCGAATCTAGCACAGATATGTCACAATATACACCTAGAACTTTGATAAGGCATCTGGAGACTGTAAAACACTTACAATACTTTCATCCTTCTTGTAGAGACAAACCAGCCATTCTCTGATAACCCAGGGTAGCAATTAGTTCACCACTGAGAACAATAAGAGCAGAATCCCAGACCAGACATTGTGTTTCTGGCTGCATTCAGGCCTGTGAGATAAAATCTTTATGGCCTAAACCAAGTCATTTAATTTCTGACTATTTTCCTTAAGTAAGCTGAGCTGAGCTTAACCCTTTCTCTTCCAGGATCCTCTGTTGACATGTATACATTTCTTCAGTTACAATAGTACAGTCTGATATAAAAGTATATTTCTTTTCTGTCCAGCAGGACTTACTGTTGATACATTTTTAATACGAGTAGCTTTACAAATACATTTTTAACACAAACATCTGTACAAATCAGTTTAGTTTACAAAATGACTTAAAATTCTTTACAAAACTCATGCACTGTCCTACTCTCTCTGGCATAGCTGCCACTACCTCACATCATCATATCTCTCCCTCCTTTGAAGACTCAAGCTAGTTTCTCAAGTGACACTGGAGAAATGTTGCTTGAGAGAAATAAACCTGTCAGGGAATACATTAACCCATACCCTGTCTTGAGATCCCATCTGCATTGGCATCACTGACCATATTATGGTGCTGCACTGTCATGTCATATGCACGCAACCCTAGGCTCCACCTTAATAACTTGGCATTTTGCTGGCTGGCTCGATATAGCCATAGATCCCTCCTCATATTCTTCCTGACACCCACTGCAAATACTCAGCAAAGGGTCTCCCTATCACGGTATGGCTTCTTCATGTTAACATGGTACAGTTTGTGGCTCTGCCTCTTGCCTAGAAGTTCTACCATGTAATTAACATCACTGACCTTCCTTACCACTTTGAAGGGTCCTTCCTAAGCTGCCTACAGCTTACTGTGTCTGACAGGAATGTGCACCATGACCTGCTGTCCAACAGCATACTCTTGGGCTCGAGTATTCCTGCCATACCTGACCTTTTCCTGCTGTTGGGCACCTGCCAGGTTCTCCTGGGCAAAGCCCATGAGATCCCTAAGCCTTGAACTGAGGTTTAGGACATATGCCCCAAAAGACTCCTTGTGTGATTCACACTCACCCTCCCACTCAGCACGAATCAACTCCAAGGGCCCCTTCACCCTATGCCCATACTGTAACTCAAAGGGTGAAAAATCTGTGGATTCCTGGGGTAGCTCTTAGTATGCAAACAACAGATCAGGCAAATATTTGTCCAACTCTCTCTTAAACCAGTCTGCAAATTCCCTTAGCATGGTCTTTAGTGTAGTGTTTAACATCTCCACAAGTCCATCAGTCTGGGGTGGTAAGGGATGGTCTTTAGGTGCTTTACCCCACAGCTCTCCCACAGAGAAGCCAGTAGGTCTAACATGAAATTGGCACCTCTGTCAGTCAGTATTTCTCTATGGAAACCTACCCTGCTGAAAATATTTAATAAAGCATTTGCCACCTTCTCTGCCTCAATGAAGGACAGAGCCACTGCCTCAGGTTATCTAGTAGCATAATCTTTTACCCCTAGCATGTATTTCTTCCCTGTGGAACTTGGGGTCTCAGAGGCCCTACAATATCCATAGCTACCCTCTGAAATGGCTCTTCAATCACAGGAAAATGGATCAAAGGAGCTCTGACCTTGTCTCCTGCCTTGCCTACTTTTTGGCACTGCTCACAGGTTCTGCAGTACCCTGTTACATCCCTGGCAATCCCAGGCCAATAAAAATTCTACATAGTATGTCTCTTGGTACGCTTTATGCCCATATGACCTGCAAAAGGAATGTCATGGGCTATGGCTAGAAGTGCCAAATGGTAGGCTGTTGTCACTACCAACTTCTATATTACCTCATCCTCTAGCTCTCCCTCAGGGGTCCACTCTCTATACAGTAACCCTTTGTTCCAGTGTACAGACTCCCCTTTTCCTTGAGAATCAGGTGCCCCCTTAGCTAGCTGCCTCAAGTCTCATAATGTAGGGTCTGAAAACTGAAGCTGTACCAACTCTACCTTTGTGGCCCTTCCCAGCAACCCTTTTACAGGAAGTCTGGTATCTTCTGACAGGAGTGCCTCACTGTCAGCCTGGGTACTATCACTCACATCTGCCCTTGCAGTCACTTTATACAAGGGGACATCAGTACCTATCAGGAGCCATGGCTCACCTTCAGGCTCATTGCTATAGGATAGTTCTCTCTCTGCAATAGCCACATCACCAGCTCCAGCTTCAGGTGTGGGGTCTTTCTGGGTCTCCGCCAGGCTACCAGACCCACATGCCTGTCTCCAAGCCTGACTGCATGTAACTGCATGTAAACAAGGTACTGCATTATCACAAATATTCCCTATCAAGACACCTGCAGGGATATCCTCAAACACATCTACTTGCTTGCTTCCTTTTCTACCCTCCCAGTCAAAGTGAACCCTGGCCAAAGGTATTTGGAATAAAGTCCCTCCTAAAGCTCTGACTGTAGTAGACTGCCCAAGCAAGTACTGTTCATCTTTAACCATTGCTGACTTCACAACAGTTATGTTAGGGGCCATGTCTCTCTTAGCAGTGGCCTGTTTTCCACCCACTAAGATAGGATAGAAACTCCAGTGATAGTCTGGCACCCCTGTTGTCTCCAGACAACTTACCACTGGCATACAGTTATTCCCACTTGCTGGCTTCCCCACCTTTTGTTCCCCACCTTGCTTCAGTGGACATTTGTATGCAACATGACCCCTTTGGTTACATTTAAAGCATCTAAACCTTGATCCTAGCCATGTTCCTGAACTTGTGGCTTTCGCTGTTACTGGTAGTTTAGCCTGCCCACCATGGGTTCCTTTATATCCATGTGCATCACTGAGTATCCGCTTCCTGCTTGCCAAGTAGAGATCCCCCTTTCTCCCCTGATCACCTGCAGAGCTAAACTCCTGGTCTGCCAACCAGATTCAATATCCTCAGGCAAAGTGCTAAGGACCTATTCCCTCACCAAAAGGTCTGCCAGCCTTTCAAAAGTGGTGACCTGATGCCCACTCACCCACCTATGAAAATAAGTGTTTAGCACAACAATATAAACACATACACTTTCATCTGCCTTACGTCTATGCTTACAAAACTTTTTTTCCTGTAAGCTTCAGGTGTTAACTTAAAACACTGCAATAAACATTGTCATAATTTAAACAATCAATATCAGGCAGTTTATAAACAGCTTTTACATCTTTACCATGGAGTAAGGGAGTTAAGAACCATACCCAGAGCCCTTGGTCAACATCACATTGTCTAAATACTCTTGCAAATATATGAATAAAACTATCAAAATTATCACCTTTATACTGTGTAAGAAATTTACTCTGGTTGAAGAGTCAGCTTATCTCTCTCTCTCATGTTGACGCTGCTTCTCATTTTCTTTGGCCTCCAAATGCCACAGTCTCTCATTCTCTTCAACCTCCAACTGCTGCAGTCTCTCATTCTCTTCAACCTCCAATGCTGCAGTCTCTCTGTTGATTCTAATTCCATGTGGTTTGCCTGTAATTCAAGTCTCTTTAACTCCAAACCATTTTTTAAATCCTCTGAGGAAAATGTGAACTGTCCTGTTTCCAAAAGCTGCACACCCCATCACAAGACTGGTTGTATTTTTGGTTTCTGGTCCATGCTGCAGCTGTGATTAAGGCTGAAATCATTTCCTCTTTAGTCAGGTTGGCATGCACCAGTCCTTTGGATTTGCACACCTTAGCCAACTGGTTCACTATCAGCTTGCCATAATCCTCTGTTGACATCCTTGCCTGCTTTCCCTGACTAAACTAAACTAACAAAAATAAATAAAACTGTTGTGAAAAATGAAACTCTGTATGTTTATCTTGTAGCTGTTGAGAGTATACACACCTTTAATGACAACTGCTTACAGGCTACAGAAGTTCAATTAATATCCATATAATTGCTTACTATATGTGACATCCCTCTTCTGGGCCAGTAGTCAAGTAGACTCAATCCTGACCACTGACATCGGTGGGGAACATTCACTTAGAACAAAAATGGATACACACAGTATTTTCAGATGCAGCTCTCTGCACCAAGTACAATATCTCTTAATAGTACACAGGGAGCACACTCCAGACCTGGGGATGGGTTTTCCTCTTCAGGTCCCAAATAAGACTTCACCTTTCTATCTGCAGAAATCAATACTCTGTGCCCTGTTCCAAGTAGATGACATACACACTCTTTGAGATCTGATTTTCACACACACACACACACACACACACACACACACACACACACACACACACACACACAAACACACACACATACCTGGAAAAGACTGGCACAGATTTACTATCTCTGCCACCTCCACCCTGACTATAAGGTAGATTAACTGCCACCAGCCAGCTAATTTAAGACTCTTACCAGGGTATCCAATTACTCTTAGTAAAATTAATACATATACAAATGGTAATGTTTGGTCAAGTGGCAAGGCCTTCAGCAGCATGAAGCCATAGTGTCACCAAATAAATGCAGTTACTCACAAATGTTAAATTATTTTCTGAAAGATCAGGCACAATGAAAGGTTTAGATATATTTAATAATAAATAACAAAATAAAAACATGAAAATACTGAATGTCTATATACAATAAACACCATAGTTTCAGTTCACAGGAAATATAAAAAATAACACAGATGGAAAGACTCAGAGACAGGAAAACAATACTTTTAGCTAACATCACTATTTTCCTGATTGATGAATTACAATTCCCTGATTACTAAATAAAGCAAGGCAAGAAGAAGTGGATGAGTGGTCTTTGTTGTCAGGTTCCCAAAACAGAGTGCTGAGTGTCACTATCACATCTCTAACTAATATTTAAATAAAATTTCGGTGCTGGCTATAGAATGACATTACATCTGGTCAGCTGACTGTGGTTCCCACACTACCCCCAATTAGAAGTTGAACCAGAATCTATCAAGATGTGTCACAATACACATCTAGAGCTTTGCTAAGGCATATAGAGACTATAAAACAATTCCATTAATTTCATCCTTCTTGTAGAGACTAACCAGCCATTCTCTGCCACCCCAGGGTAGCAATTAGTTCACCACCAACGACTATGTTTCTTAAGGTAAGCTGAGCTTAACCCCTTCCTTTCCAGCATCCTCTGTTAACATATATATGTTTCCTCAGTTACAAAAGTACAGTCTGATATAAATGTATATTTCTTTTCTGTCCAAGAGGACCAACTGTTGATACATTTTTAATGAATACATTTTTAACACCAGCATCTGTATAAATCAGTTTGGCATACAAATGACATCAAATTCTTAACAAAACTCCAGCTAGCTATGCTGGCATCTATTAAACATGCACTGCTCTAATCTCCCTGGCGTAGCTGGCACTACCTCACATCATCACAAGGTCCATCAGTATTAGGTCAATGCATGCAGTGTATGCCCAACACAGGTCTTGAGTATAGTGACAAGGCTTTGATTCCGTCCATGTAGGACATGTTTAAGGTATGTATCCTTTTAGTAAGGTATCTGTCTGGGCATTCCATGTGTTGCCTGTGTCTAGACAGACACATGCCAAAGGAGGCATTATATTCAATGATTGGCCTAATGAGGGCTGAGTAAACAGGGCAATGACATCTCTAGATCTAGACATAATCCCTTTGTTTATAAGCTGTGCAGTATAAAAGGCTTTCTTATGACAGTGGTCACATGTTGGTCAAAAGTTATGTTACTGTCTATGTAAGTTCCCAAATCCCAAAAAATGGATCAGTCCTAATCATTTGCCCACAATTATATTGGACTTCATCCAAGATGGATGCATGATAGTATAATGCAGGTTAGAAATTTTATTAATATATTTCCTGGCAATGGTCATACAAAGTTTCTATTTTCTTTTATAGGGAAAATATCCAAGTATACAATTTGAGCTTCATTAAAGTCCATACTAAACTACATGAAGGGATCAGCCTGATTCAGATAAGTAAAATAAATAGCCAACTCATCTACACTCCCTATACAAATTTAAAAAAAAAAATCAATAAAATGCTTATGTATTTTAATATGATTCATAAAACTTGCAGAATAAATATTTTCTTCCTCCCGTGTGGTCATAACAAAATTGGCACAGCTGGGGGTCTTTGCCACTCCCATGGCCTCACCATTTTTCTTACTGTATATTTGCCCATTAAATATAATAAAATTAGAAGTTTAGATTACATAAAGCATCTCCCTAAGGAGCATAATCTGTTTTAACAGGGACTTACAGAATAAATGTTTCAACATTCTTTCAAGGCCATCATCAATGGGAATCATGCAACATAAGGATGCAACATCTACGGTCACTAAAACATCAGAGCTATTGGTCACAACATCTCTCTGTTGAATCTGATTACAAGAAGGTTTAACTGAAGGCTGTTTTATGAACCTTCAGGAATACTGATGACTTTACAGAAGAATGCATTGTAAAAGGCTTAACTGATGACACTATAAGTGATTGCAGTGCATGTATTTCTTTTATCTTTGGCCTTCTTAAAATTCATAAGAATTTAAAGCCACCTAAGACCCATTGTATTCAGGAAAGGTTCCATGACTTAGCCAACAACAGTACACATTGAGAAGACAATAAGTAGTATTGTAAAAGATATCAAGCCTTATGCGAAGGATTCCTTTGAATTTTCTAAAAAGTGAGAGTTGCTGTCATCGATGACTGTGTTGTTTTATTGACCATAGGTGTGAATTTCTTTTATTCTAAGATGCCTATATATAATGTATTTTTTCTCAATGAGGAAGAGAAAGAACTTTTTCAGTCTGATGTCATGATGTCAGAATGTCTACCAGAATTTCACTAATTTGCCTAGATGGCATGGAAAAATTATAGATGGCCTTACCTTTGATATCTCTGAAGGCTTTGACACCATAGGTACAGCCTGATCCTCAAACACCTATGTTGTACAGACTTTAATTGCTACTTTGTCTTGCTGTGCTTAGGTTACAGTAGAGTAACAGCACAACAAAGGCTATAGCAGGGTGTTTTGTTTGATCAGGCTATCATCATACAAGGACTCCTACAAATCAGCTTTGAAGCCACTCTTGTTTTTGTCATCCATCAAGCAAACCTAGATTTGTTGCCCATATCACTGTAGTCTAACACTGGTATGTTGGTCCATATCCCAAAATGAAACCCAAACAGTACTTAATCAGAATGGCCTATGCATGTATCCTGACTGAACAAAGAACAACCAGCATGTTGTTTAGTCATAAATCCGTCCAAGCAAAAATGTCTGTAATAGCATGCACACTACCTTGATGTACTTGCTGTGCACAGGTAAATTAAGTCCATCTCAGTGAGTGCCTTACATTCCTCCCTTTCATACTGATTAATCATTGCCAGAAACTCAGAAAATATACTATGTAAATGTAAATTCTGCTTTAAGAATGAGGCCAAAATCCATATAGCTGGGAACATTCAGCTCTCCATCAAACATATGCATGCTTTACACTTAATCTGTTTCTGACTGCATACCTTCTAAAACTCAAGCATTCCTGTGCATGCTTAGCTAGGTTTATTGTCAAACTAGAACCCTTGACCAACTGTTGTCATACTCTAAATATCCTGAAGTGGCACAATCTCTGGAAAGTGCTACCACCATTCCATTTGTTTTCTAACACAAAATCTTGTACAAAAGAATATGGTTTCATTTTTGAAATTCTACAAAAAAAACTCATACTCATTTGGAGGAAAAAAATCTTTGTGGCAATATCTTGAGATATTGCTTCCACATCTCTATAAAAACAATAAATAAATCAGCATTTAAAAATCATGCTGTTTTTTATTTACTTCCTGATTTGTGCTCACATTTAAATAAATAAAGAGTAGAATGTAGTGGAATCATGTGACCTCCCTTATCCTTCACCAGTATGACCATAATGGCATAATCACAGTATACTTTTTTAAAATTACAGTCTGAGTGCCAGTTACAGTTTACAAAATAATGCAAACTAGATTGATTCTCTGGATTATGTAATAGTGTACTGAAGGTGAACAGTATTATGAAACATATTATTTAGCATTTCTGAAGGTAAAACAAGTTTGTGAAATGTACTAGCAAAGTATACATTACTGTTTTATTTCATGTTTATATTTTATGCAGACACTGGTGTATTACTATTTTGTTCACATACTTGCACCATGTAAATGGACCTTTTCATATTTCATAAGTAAGATCTTGTATCTATACAGTATTCAGTCTGTACCATAACTGCAGTACATTTTTCAGTTATGAATCTGTACCATCCCCTGTAACATTGCAAGTGTGCAGATAAATTATTAACCATGTATATTACTTAAGTACTTTTATACAGTAAGAATAACCTACTCCCTGAGGTGTGCCTGAAACAGTATTGTGACTCAGTACGTTAATTAAGTGAATTAAATGTAATAAATGAAAAGGTAAATAAGTATCACAGCCCTGGAATCATCTGTTCGCATGCTATGTTGACATGGAATGTGACTATTACCTTACATCACACATTTCTTAACTATTGTGTTGTCATTGCATTCACCCTCTACATAAACCTGTAGGCTTTGCTCCAATAAAAGGCCATCTACTGACTAACACATGTGCTGTTTTGGTCAGCATGACATAGCATGACATGGAAAGGAGTACACTTCAGTAATACATGTTCAGCTCTTTAAAGTAGTAACCTTGGTAAAACTCAGCCTCTTATCTTTTCTGCCCATGTGACATGCAGCTATAAGCCAAGGTCAACAATGTGTTTTGCAAGGTCTGCGGTACCAATATATGTTTAAAATATCTTCTTTTTTTGTCTACCTGATAAATAAGATCATAGTTTGATTTAAAACAGGGGTTGGAGACTAGTTGATCTGTCGATACATCTCCCACCCCCACTTTGACAGCCTGTATCTTGCTTCTGGCATTTTTAATATCTACCAGGTCTTTGTATCTGCTGTTGTCTTTTGAACAAAATTAATTATGTTTGAATCTATCTGTTCAAATTCAGGTGGGACATTTTCTGTTTTGCTGTCATTCTGACCTTATTTCTAAAGAAAGCAAATTTATTTGCCATTATCTCCACCACCTGTGGATTCTAGTGATCTCTCATTTACTTATGGCTAGAAACCAGGCAACTGGTGAAAATCTCTTGACGTTATTACATCATGTGTAAGTTTGGCTATTAATCCAACTCACTAGCTCAGTGTACCTAGAGGATTGAGTATGTGAGAAAGTCTAGCGTATTCCACTCACTCATTCAACTCACAGAATTATTACAGCTAATCAAATTGAATCTATTGTTAAACTAAACTTTGAGAAGTTAGTAAATGCAATTGATTTACTAATAACAAGTGGAGCTCATTTTTACACGTTTGAGGATAGACATATTTAGATTAAAATGACTGAAGATATAGATATAGTTATTTAATGGTTTTATCTGGAAGAACAGAAGTTTATCAGTGGGATTCAATAATGCGTACACTAAGTGAACACCATTCTGAGGGAACAGACAACACAGACATAACTCACACCTTCTTCCTCCTAATTTTAGTTTTCCTACTGATATTCTTGCAGCTTTAAATACTGACAGGGATTCATAAAGGTTATTACAAAGTGTAGACTACATGTACATTTAGTGTAATCTTTGAGTGATTAGAAAGCACAAAAAATGTGATAAGAATGTTATTGAATACATATCATGTACACTAAGTGTAGGCTTTATTGAATCTGGCCCTATGTCTATCTACTATATACATATAAACAAACTTCTATTCTTCCAGATAAAACCATGAAACAGCAGATAAAATTCTGATTTTCTTTTTATGGTGCTCATCCAATCATAGAACAATATTGAGTAATCATGTTAGGAAATGGAAAAGGGTAGGAACTGGAACTCAAAGAATAGAAATATACCCCATGGCTTTAATGTTTAAAAGCTATGTGATGGATGGATAATAAATATGACAGTCAATGGAAGTAAATTCAAGAATCAATGCTTAAAAATTTACCCTTAAGATGACAAATGTTAATGACAAACATTTTGTACAACAAAATGTTATGGGTCTTCAAAAGTATTTTAATAATAATTCTAAGAAAATAATTTACTGAAAATAATTGAAGATAAATCTATCAACCATATCATAAACTTTAGAAACCTTATATTTATAACCCCCATGAAAAATATAGTTATCTTCTCACCAGCATTTACTTTAGGGTTCATATATATCACAAATTATGAACATTTAAAGCATTTAAAAGAAAAAAAAATCTGATTTATTGGTTTAATTATCTTAACAGACATTTGGTCATTCCCAATCAAAAATATTCTAAATGTATTTAACACAACTTCCTAATCAGATTCTTCTAAACAGAATAATAGCAATAAAATTGGAAAACATTGTGTCTATACTAGAGGAGATTAAAACCGAATACCCCCTTATTAGATTATTTTGTGCTATAATGAAAATAATTTAGATACCAGAATTATCAAGATTCTGTTGTCTAACAAAAGTCTATATTACTAAAATCCAATTTAACAATTGGAGTTATATAGCTAAGAGTAATTTATAGAAATTAAAAAAAGAAAATATAAACAATATTAATATCTATTGTTCATACCACTATAGGCTTATCTTGGGGAAAAAAGATACTTGGAAATATATCCATAGATTATTTAGAACCCCATATAAGATAAATACATTCTATAGTAAGAGAGACAGAATATGTTGGCAACTGGTATTTTATTAATAGCCAACTGCCAGTCCTGTAAGTCAGAGAGCTTCCAGGGTTCATTCTGCTTTTTTTTAAAGTGAGATCTCTTAAATGTGTGACTGCAGCAGTACCCTGCACATCCATAGTTAGCTTCTGCTGATATTCTGTATGTTCTATTTGCATGTGACTGATCATCTTTATTCCATACTGAAGACTGAGGGATGTTCCATCCTAGTTTTTTGGAAGAGCGTTGGCCTGATGTTAACTGTGGATGAAGAAACAATCCCTGTTATTAGGATGGCATCATTCTGCCTCTTGAATTTCCTATCTACTTTTAGCTTCTTTGGGCCACTTGTTCAAAACTTCATATATCAGTTGGTGTAAAGTGATCAGTTGGCATAATGGTTAAGGTCTTTGCCTACCATGCACAGAGTACAAGGTTTGATTCTGACCTCTGGTCAATGCCTGCATAGAGTTCACATGTTCTCTCTGTGTTTCTGTGAGGTTCCTTCCACCTCTGAAAAACATGCTGAATGTTTCCATCTCAAACTGACTCAAGAATGGAGCTGTGGGCAGAAGTACAGACTCTAGATGGTGCCCTATAGTGGGAAGAGTTGTATAGACCAATCACTTTGGGCATCTACTCTAGTGCTCAGTATCCATAATATAGAAGAACATGGATCACAGACTGCATACTGTGGCAGGGCTAGCCACCTGATGGTATACAAATATGGCTCTAGGTGATTCAGTCATGTTGACTAAGGTTGCCAAATAGGCATGAGTATTCTTCGGTGATAAGTGGGTTGAGGATCTGGCCTACTATGACTTACACCATTGAACCAAGCTAACAGTAGGAAAGATATATACACACATACATACAAACATTTCAAGCATGGAACTTAATGCCCTTCCAGCCTGCCAATATACCAAAACACTTGTTCCCATAATAAGTGTCCAGGCATCTTAACTAGCGCTTTCTTTAATGTAATTTGGTAGTCTGTTCCATGCATCAGCTGCTTTTCTCAGAGAACCAATTAGTAGACTTATCATTCCTATAGAATCTTCTACATAGGTTGTTTGAAGATTCTCTAGTATTTTTTGACAACCCCAAACATTACCAGAGATAGTTGCCTCTAAATGCCCTATATACCTGAATAGGATGTCCTCTTATATATCTATAAGAGACACTGTACAAGTTCATATATTTTAGTCTTTCATAATAACTTAGATTTCCACATCCATGGATGAGCTTGGTATATTTCTGCTGTACTCTTTCCAGTTTATTCATGCTTGTTTTCTTATAAGGTTTCCATATTGTTATTTCATACTCAAGTTTGGATCTAAGGTAACTAACAAAATATGACTTCATCATTTCTGATTTCCTAGACTTTCTAAAACTTTTTTTATACAACCTATAGTTCTATAACTATCATTAACCAATTTGCTGATATGACTAGAAAACTCAAAACTGGATTTACCCATATACCCAAGTCCTTAAATTAATCTACAGTTTTAATCACTGTGTGTGGAAGTAAATATCCACCTTTCAATTTATGCCTCCTAAAACTCTGTGCCCAAATGGTCAAGTTAGTCAGGTTATTTTCCAGACATGCCTTATCTGTAACACATGCAATTAGTTTACCTAGTTTCAGGTCATCTGCATATAAACTGTAGAACACCTCAGATGAAAAAGGTAGGTCTGAAAGATACAATCTAAACAAGTATGGGCCTAGATCAAAGCCCTGTGGGACCCTCTGACTCTAACCAAGATTTTTACCTTTCCACTTGCTGCATGATATTTGCCATGTCCTGTTTGAAAGCCATGCAGATAGCCATCTAATCAAGAGTACATCAATACCTAGTTGTTCTAATTTATTGATCAGTGTTTTGTGTAAGACCCTGTCAGATCCTAAAGTTAAATCTATATAAATTACATCATAGCACATTTTTTCATTCATAACTGTTATTATATTGTCCTAGAACATCATGTTACAGGTGGTAATAGATCTATTTTCAACATATGCATGATGATATATGGTTTCAAGTCCCAACCTATCCAGTTCTGACAATAACTTATCCCGTATTACCTTCTCCATTATTTTTCCATAATATGAAAGCAGACTTAAGGGTCTATCAGGGGTTTATCATACTCCTTTTTTCCTTAAAGACAATTTTAATAAGTGCATGTCTTCAATCTGGGGGGGAATTTTCCCATATTTATATGACCTAGTAAATAATAGATATAATGGTACTGCAAGTTCTTGCTGAAGTGTTATCATGTCATTATTATCAATTCTGTCTCCTCCCTGTGCTTTGTTTGTATCCAATTTGCCCAGTTCTTTTTCAATATAATGTAATTTGATTCCAGAATCTGAGGTTACTTGGATGTCACTAGGACAACTTATCACCCCCTTTGTGAAGCCAAACTGTTTTGCATTATATTTTGTAAATATATCATTAATCTGGTGTGTCTGAGAATAAAATTTAGAATCTACACACAGTTAATCAATGTGTATGTCATTACTCCTTTCACATCTTATGTATGTAGAAAAAGGTTTACTGTTATGTTCAATATCTTTATATAAATTGTCTTCAATTTTTTCTTGATCTTGTCTCATAGTATATTTAATTTGTTTGTCCAGGTTGTATATTTCACTTTTCTACTTTTTCTCTCTCACCTTAGTCAGGTATTTCGTTCTTATGGAAATATATTCACCTGAGGTTGTATGCCTGGATCCTGATGTTAAATATTTCTTTTTTAATTTTTTGCACTCAAAAAATTTCTCTTTCAAAACTTCCCACATTCCAGCTGCAGGTTTTCCACTGAGCACATCACTACAGTTACTTTTACATGTGTAACCCTACTCACTGTAAAAAAATGTCCCAGCAGCCCTGGGTCAGTAAACTACTGACCAGCTGGTGTCCAGTTGCCCAGATTGGGTTACCTGGGATAACCCTGTTGAGCAAAAACTGGACATAAAACCAATCAATCTGTCAAACATGAATTAAGAATTGCTACACTCGGTGTACATTCACTGACAGGAAGGTGCATGGAGGTGGATGGTATAATGGTAGGAGCATCTGGACAGCTTTATATCCAGGAGACAAGATGGAAGGGCAGTGCAGCAAAGCCACTTGGCTTGGGATGCATAATCTACTACTCAGGAGGAGGAGGACAGACTAGAAATGGTGTGGAAGTTCTGATGAGGCAGAGGCATCAGAAGACAGTGAAGGACATCATCAGAATTAGCAACAGACTCATGGCAATCAGACTCCAGACAAATGATAGGGTGCTAGTCATAATACCAGGTAATGCCACACAGCAGGGTTTTAACAGATTGTAATAAAAAGAGTGCATTTAGACAGTTGTTGCAGGACCTACTAGGTAAAGCAGGGTAACAGGAATTGGTGCTACTAATGGGTGACTAGAATGCACATATCAGGGCAGACAGAACAGAATATGAGGACTGCCTGTGTCCACATGAGTGGGACACCAAGAATAAAGGAGGAGAGGCTATTCTAGACTTCAGTTTGGCAAATGGCTTTTAGTAGTTTACAAAGACTTAACATAGAGAGACAGTCGTAATCGGTAACTCCAGCAAGTGTAGTCATCCCGTCAAGTACACTTGGGGTACAGCAAAAACCAGTGGTTCTGAAGTTGCCCCACACCCTGCAGTGAAGAGACCAGTGGTTGGCCCAAAGAGCACCACCAGAGAGAAGTCACTCACAGTTGGAGAGACCAAAAGAGAAATGGCTGAAGGAATTACACAGAAAGCACAACAGTTCAACAAAAAGAGAAAGGTCAGCACCTGGCAGAACAAGAAAAAACAGAATGTAGCACCTCAAGACAGAACAGACAGCATGCACATCAAATGAGCCAAGAATGGATAAGGAAAGAAAAATGAAACATAACAGGAATGGAAGATCAAATTACAGAAGTCCATCAAGTCATCAAATGAAAGAAGAAAAGCAAAAAAAAAAGAAGATGGCAAAAAGAAGGACCAAAGTGGAAGGACCACAAAGGTTGATAGCAAGCTGAAGAACAAAGAGGCTATCTGAAAGGAGTTGAAACCAGAAGAAGTAGATAGGACAAAGATGCTATAGAATAGTAGATTGGAAAGACAAGATGCTATCATATATATTGACAAGACAAAGACAGAAAGATAAGAAGATAGTCAGACACCCTTCATAGGAAAAGACACACACATACTGCTCACTAGTTAAGGGACACTTCCAAGCATGGAAGAAGGCTTCAAAACAGCAAGGAGTTGAGAAAACCCCCCACATAGAACTACAACCTACCCAAGAGAACCCTACTATGAGACAAGGAAGAACAAAAAGAACAGGAAAGAAAGACACCAACAGTAAAAATGCTGGCAACAGGGAAAACACATGAGGGTGAGGGAAGAAATGGGGAGGAGGGGGAATGAATGGCAGTGAGGGAGAGAATAGCTGCAATGGAGAGACTGTGTGCAATGGACTGACTGGGGAATAATTATACTTGTGTCAGTATTCAACAACAATTCAACACTGTGGACAGTACAAACTTATCAAACTACAAAGTCACACACTGGAAAAAACTTCATGGAAGGGTGACTGATAAACAAATAAGCAGAGTAGTAGAAAGTAGAATGGAGATTGAGCAGAGCAGAGGATCAGGACGCGTAGCATAACTGATCCAATATTTGCAGTGAGACAAATACTGGAGAAAAATCTAGAAATGAGGAAAGGGTCCAACTGGGCATTCCTAGACTTAGAAAAGGTCACAAGAAAACTGATTTGGGCAGTCCTGGGGTGGCTTGAAGTACCAGAAACATTAGTCAAATTAATGCAAGCTATGTACAAGGACCAAATGAATCAAATACGAAAAGTGTTCAGTCTCACAGAGGGGTTCCCAGTGGGAGTGGGTGTGCACCAGGCTTCAGCTCTGAGCCCACTGCTGTTTATACAGGTGACGTACTACATTAGCAAATAGGTTGGAGGGGACAGATCAACAAATGTACTGTATGCAGATGATGTGCCATTGCAGGCAGAGTCTGAGCAAGAACTTCAGAAAAGTATAGGGGAATGGAATGCAAAACTGAAGGCACATGGGATGAAATTGAGTTCAGGTAGGGCAGTTGTAATGGCAGTAAATGGGAGAAATCAGATGAAGCTGAGAATTGAGATAGAAGGGAAAATAGTGGAACAGGTTAACAGCTTCAAGTATTTGTGAGGGGTTTGAGG
Source organism: Protopterus annectens (assembly GCF_019279795.1). Classification (NCBI taxonomy): domain Eukaryota; kingdom Metazoa; phylum Chordata; order Ceratodontiformes; family Protopteridae; genus Protopterus; species Protopterus annectens. The sequence goes on along the minus strand of NC_056739.1, from coordinate 602,505,397 downwards.
AGAAGGGAAGACAATGAGGAGGTCAAAGCTAGAATCAGAGAAATTGCAGCCAAATGGCATAGAGTGTCAGGTGTAGCATATGACAGAGGAATGCCAAAAAAGTTGAATAGCAACATGTACAAATTGGTGCTGCTACCAGTACTACTGTATGGTACAGAAACCTGGGCAGTAAAACCAAAGCAGATGAGGAAGCTAGCAGTGTTGGCAATGAAGTGCCTGAGACAGGTGATAGGATACATGCTGTGGAACAAATGAAGAAATGAGAACATAAGAGCAGAAGCTAAAGTAGCTCCAATTGAAGTAAAATCACAGAAAATATATTTTAATGGTTTTGGCATATGTGCAATTAAGCAGAAGACAATCTGGTGAAGAAACTTTGGGATAGACAAGAAGAAGGCAAGAGGAATTGAGGGCATCTGGCAAGCAGGTGAGTAGATTATGTGAGAGAATACCTGAAGCAGTCAGGCATCAGTGTCAAAGAAGGTAAGAGAGTGGCACTGAGTACAGAGAGATGGTGAGAGTTGGCAAAACACCCTGACCTCATGTAGAAAATGGGAAAAAGGTTAATGATGTGGATTATATTCTGTTTAGCTGGATATACCTTCTCTAGGCCTGCAGATGGTGTGCCTTCTCACTAGAGATAGGGACCTCTAATTCACTCCTCTGGAGGATGCAGTCTCTGTCTCTGGGCACAGCTTTTCATCTTCCTTTTCCCTGTTGGGGGGGAACCTGAGGAGAAATGATTATGTCCCTCACTCTCAATGGTGGTGTGGTATCTGTTTGATGGTGTCCACTCAATGTGGCTATACTTTGAAATGTACAGATTGGTAGTTTTTTTCTCAGGATTCGAGAATGGGAAGCCTGGAACTGCTTCTCCTGTTGAGAGAGGAAAATAGATTTTCTGTATCAATGCCCAATCTGTCATCTGGTCACAACTGTCACCTAGTCTGCTGCTGTTTAGAAGTAGCTGCCTGCAGTGCTCCTTGGTCTGTCTTTGGAAGTCATGGCTGCTTTTGCTGTCAAGGGTCTTGTCAAATAACCTTACCTGAGATGGGCCATGGAGCTGGGCTTTCTAATAAATGTTCTATCACACATCCACCTCACTTGTTCTGGTATGAATTTCCAACTGTTTATACTTGGGTGGTTTTATTGCTTGAGATTAAACACATAAGACCCATCAAGGAGGGTCCTTGATATGAAATGCAACAGATATATTCTTAACATATACGTTGTTCTGTGAAGAGACCCTTCCTTGATCAGTAATGTCCCTACTTCTGTGTTCAGAGGGTTAGCTGTCCCAAAAATCAAGCCTTGGTTGTTGGATTTCTTCTTAGTTATAGATTGTGCACTTGTACATCACTTAGCAGTGACAGAGATGAAGGTTAACCTTATTGTTCTTCTTGATTTTCTGGGCAGTGCTCTGTAGTGCAAGGGCACAACTGGCAGGTGTGATGTATGAATGCACTTATGAAGTTGCTGAATGACATCATAGCTTGCAGTAGGGAAAAGGAGGCAGCCAGCCACTGTGCACATTACTAGGCAACATAATCAGCAATCAGCAGAAGCTGACTGGTCTTCAGTGCAGTGCAGTGCTTGTCCGCTGTTCAATGCCAGTACAGTGCAGTGCAGTGTTTGCCCACTGTTCAATGTCAGTACAGTGCAGTGTAGTACTTGTCTGCTGTTCAATGTCAGTACAGTGCAGTGCAGTGCTTGTCCACTGTTCATTGTCAGTACAGTGCAGTGCAGTGCAGTGCTTGTCCGCTGTTCAGTGTCAGTACGGTGCAGAGCAGTGCTTATCCACTGTTCAACGTCAGTACAGTGCAGTGCAGTGCTTGTCTGCTGTTCAGTGTCAGTACAGTGCAGTGCAATGCTTGTCTGCTGTTCAATGTCAGCACTGCATTTCTGATCAGAACTGAAGTGCTTAGTTCTCCAATTACTTGCTACAAACGTCGAAAGCAGTTTGTGGCAGTTTAAAAGTAAAGAATACAATTTTATTTTATTTTGAGAACTAAAGTGCTTAGCATTCTGTCATGGCAGCAGTCCTTAAATATTTTTTAATTGCTCTTTAACTTATAAATGTGTTTCACCAGATCAGGGAACAGCACCAGATGTCAAAATAGCTAGTTACACTTTTGTTTGTCAGGAGCACACATTCAAACCCAAATTTGGAAAATTGCAGAAAAAGATGTTGAATACTAATTTGTGAAGAGGACAACCCAGTCACACAACCCATGAAGAGGGGTCTACTTTGTAAATCAACTTATGTTGTAAGAGGTGTATTTAAGCTTAACAACATAAAGAATATGCTGTGCATGAAATACACAAATATGATGTCATTTATCTATCCCTAATAGAAATACAAGAAAATATTTTAAGTTCTGTAGCCCTTGAATCACGTTTTATATATATATTTTGGTTTACCATCAAAATTTTCAAGAGAAAGTAATTTTCTATCAAAAGAATGAACTAAAATTCTGAAAACATTAACATTTAGCCTAAATGTCAAATGTCAGTAACATGACGAACAACATTCAACATAACAGACTTCCAGTTTTGAAAGTCTGTATGCCCTTTTCTGTTTTAGCAGGGATCAAACCCCCCTAAAACCCCAGACCCTTTGCAAACTATATATACCAACTCCAAGATAGCACTACATTGAGGAAAAGTGTAAATTTCCTGATCCTCACTGTACCACAATCACCATTCACAATGCCAAACTCATAACAAATCAAGCATTACTTTCTTTGTTATGATTTTGTATTATTCCACTTCAGCATTGTGAAACTTTGAAAACTGCCTTTCAGCCACAGAATTTTTCATTAAAAGCCTTCAAGATTTTGGTGCCAAACCATATATATATATATATATATATATATATGTGTGTGTGTGTGTGTGTGTGTGTGTGTGTGTGTGTGTGTGCGTCTGTCCATGTTTGTGTATGTATCTATCTATATATATATATATATATATATATATATATATATATATATATATACACACACACACACACACACACACACACACACACACACACACACACACACACACATATATATATAGATATATATAGATACCCACATACACACATACACATACACATATATCTATAGCTATCGCTCTGTCTCTCTCTCTATAGATATATATATATATATATATATATATATATATATATAGATATATAAATATATATATATATATATATATATATATATATATATACACACACACACACACACACACACACACACACACACACACACACACACATATATGGGGGTCTCCCTAGAAAAAGTGCATAACTTGCTGGTGTAAGCCCCAAGATTTTGAAAAATAAACAATGACTCGAGCAGAAATAGGAAGCAGAAATTACAGGTCTCACTGTTAAGGCTTTGAAATAGTTTTACAGGGAGGCTTTGGTTACTGCACTGCCAAATGTGGGGTCTACAGCCCCACAACCCTGTTTCTTTCATGTAATAACTCTGAGATGACTATCACTCTGAGACTTTAAACAGCCCAATGAGTGTATGAAATGGAAGACAGACATGGCAACCTACTTCCTTTTTCACATTTGTGTTTTTTTAGTGTACACAGTATGCTATGGTCTGACATGTGAGTCTGGAAGATAAAAAATAAAAAAAAAGATTAGGCCTCTGTTTATACATTCATTTTACTGTTTTATTCTGCTGTATGAGGGATCATTCTTAGAGTCAGATGCAACTCTTAAGAGAGTGAGTGATGTTAAACAGGGTGTATTACCATACTTAACTTCTTATCACAAGAGATCTGGATAAGGCCTAAAATATTGGGGACAGATTTTAAATATTGCTCTTATAAAATTAAAAAGTGGCTAGGAAAATAGGATTTGTGTTAGCATGCATTTTTCAGAAGGAACTCAAATGTGTGTCATTATTTAGTGACTTTAATCTTCAGTGATTTGTTAGAAAAAACAAAAAAAAAATGTATGAGGAACAGAACAAAAATATGAGGCAAAAATATGGACATTCTACAAAAATCTGATCAGTTGAGAGGTATGCTTATAACATTTTCTTGGTTTTCAACAACTAAATAACTCACTCTTACATTTCTAAGAATAACGTTCTGATGCATATGCAATACATTATGCATAAAATACTATCTTAAGATTAATATGAAGAACTGTCCTGAGATAAAAATAATAATAAAAATATGTATTTTAGGCGACTTTGAAAAGGACCTGTCAAAAATAACAACAATCACAGAGTGTGTGACAAGAAAGTAGTCTTACCTTTTAATACCTCAGCACTTAAGGAAGACTAGGTCAACTTTGCCTTTACAAAATTAGATAAAGCAGACTTATATACTCTTACTGACATGTAGGATGCATTTTCCTTGCTTTTCTAAGAATGCTTATTCCACTACCAGGAAAGGTTGCTCTGGAAGAATCCATTCATTTTATCACCAGTAAAAAAAAAAAAAGAAAGAATGGATTGAAGCAATGTTATTATAAAATGGCCTCAAGCTGCATCTGTGAATGTTCTGTAGTTTCTACCAGTAAAGGCACACGCTTGGCTTAAGTAGACGGAGTAAAATGTGTTCCTTAAAGAATTAGTAAATATATGGTACTTGTTTTAACATGTGTGTACTTTTTGTTAAGAGACAAGAGACTGGCTAAATATGCTGGCTTTTATTGAAATAGGTGGCTGGGGGGGGTGGGGGGTTGGGCAAGGTGTTTGTACAACAACACACAGGTTTGAATCTCGGGGGATATAATTGGCTTAAAAAAATGGGGCTGCAAGGGCAGTTAGCCTAGTACTAACCTATTAACCCATTACTGATGGCCAGTTTTTTACTACCTGGAACTATGAGGGCTGAGCTTATACAGTTTATACGATAAAGCAGTACCACCCGACAATCAAGAGATCATTGTAAGCTTGTACTTCATACATGCTAACATGTCATCTGCTTAAAGTCAATATACATAAAATGTGTCATGGCAGATAGCCAAGTTAAGCCCACCAAAAATATAACCAGTCAGCAGAGAAGAAGAAATGAATGAATGTTATGCAAACAGAGGAAATAAACAACTTATATTATCTCATAATCAAGTACAAACAGTGTTCGGTCTCAGACAGGGGTTCCCAGTGGGAGATGCTGTCCACCAGGGCTTGAGCCTACTGCTGTACAGTTTAGAGGGGCCAGATCAACATAGTTACTGTATGCAGACAATGTGGCATTACAGGCAGACTCTGAGCAAATATAGTGGAATGGAATGCAAAACTGAAGGCAAATGGGATAAAACTGAGTACAGATAAGACAGTTGTAATGGCAACAAATGGGGGAAATCAGAAGAAGCTGAGAACAGAGATAGAAGGGCAAGTAGTGGAACAGGTTAACAGCTTCAGGTATCTGGGAGAGGTGGTTGAGGAGAAGGGAAGTCTGAATGAAGAGGTCAAAGCTAGAATCAGAGGGGCTGCAGATAAATGGCACAGAGTGTCAGGTGTAGTACATGACAGAAGAAAGGCAAAGAAGCTAAAAAGTAAGGTGTACAAAACAGTGGTGTGACCAGTACACTGTATTGTAAAGAAATCTGGGCAATAATGTCAGAGCAGTTGAGGAAGTTAGAGGTGATGGAAATGAAGTGCCTGAGACAGGTGATAAGATGCACATTGTGGGACAGATGAGGAAATGAGGACATAAGAGCAGAAGCTAAAGTAGTTCCAATTTCAGAGAAGATCAAAGAGAACAGATTACAGTGGTTCAGGCACATGTGCAACAAATCAGAAGACAATCTAGCGAAGATGATTTGGGACAGACAGAAAGAATGCAAGAGGAAACAAAGGCATCCAGCAAAGAGGTGTGTGGATTGTGTGAGAAAAGACCTACGAAACTCAGGCATGACTGTCAATAATGGTAGGAGAATGGCATTGAATTGAGAGAGATGGCAGCAGCTGACATGACACCCTGAACTTATGTATAAAATGGGGGAAAGGGGATTATTGAGGATGAGGATGACTCAAAAATGTGCACTCTGATTGCACATACCAATCATCATGTCCTTGTAAATCACTGTTCCCAACAGGAACAAGTCCAGTCAGCAACCCCATAAGCATCTCCAGAAACAGGACACAATGGCCTTTTCACCACTCAGCAGAAGCTACAATATCTATGTTTCACAAAGCCGTGAAAACAAACTACACCTCCTCCACCTATTAAAACAAATAGCTATAGCTGACCTATTTTTGTAAGCATAAAGTAGAGAAAACAAACCCACGTCTGGCAGTTACAGCTGCCCTGGCTATCCTCTACTCAGACTGTAACCCAGAGAAGATATTTCTCTGTAAATGGAGGTTGGAAGTTAGTCCTTCCAACCTTCATTCACAAAAAAATAAATAAATAAAATTTGACATGAGGAGTCCTCAAGCATTCTTGCTTAAACAGTGCAATACATGTGGACTCCTTGGTCACCATTAAAAAAAAAAAAAAAGTAAAAACATATCATTACAAAATAAAAAGAGGAATGGCTTGAAAAATAGCAGTCAAGGAAATCACTTTTTTAATAAAGTGATTCTTGCTGAATTTCAGGGAAGACATTTTATTTATTTACTGCACCTGCATCATTTCATACAAGCTGAATGGATGTGCAGTAAATGCCTTACACATCTCTTTCTCAGGTGGATCAGTGGAAGAACACTCAAGTTATTTTATACAATGACATTATTAGAAAAGATAAGAAATTTTTTTTTTTTAAATAATGTGATTGTATAATAGCAGCAACCCACTCCTGGCTGTGGGCCATGCTGGATTTAATAACAGCTGGATTTGTTTAACAACCCTTGTGATGAAACCATGCCAACTGTGGGTAAATCCACCATAACCCACACTCAGTTATGGGTTATTACTAAAGTAAAACATTGCATAACTACAAATGCATTCTAAAATAGTAATAAATGCACTTATAAATGGGTTCCTATTATGTGATCGTACATGTATTTTGTCGAATGCATCTTGATCGAACGTAAAATAATGAAAAGGCAAAATAGCAAAGTGGCTTTTTTTTTCCCTGGGAAATAATTTGCTTGGCCGCTTCCATTACTTTGTTGTTTTCGGCACTGTAGGGCAATCTCGGAGTTGATATATTTAAGTAGGGGGGATGTGGGGGGTTGTGGGGGGCTAGCTTTTGCTTACATGGGGGTCGATTAATTATCATTCGCTTTTGTAAGCGTGCGATAATATAATATAGACCCCTTATAAATAACCATAGATCCCCTCCAAAAAAAGCAACAATCATATCATCAACCAAATCAAGTTAAGGAAAATGGTGTGAGAGGACTGCTACTTACAAATGCATGTTTGTGAATATTTTTGAGAATACAATGAGCACACCGTCAGCTAACCCAGCATAAAAAAGATAACAAAGGGGGAGCATTACTGGGTCTCATGTAGTATTTCTTCAGTTTTTAAAAGCTGCCCACAAAATGGTTAATGCAGTGAATGCTATTGAAGCTGTGTTACCTAAAAAACACTATAAATGTTTGTGAAGCACTATGCTAATAATATTTAGGGTTTCCCACCTGGATGCATTCATTTTTTTATTTATAATTGGTGGCCCAGGTTAGTGCCACTAGGCTAATGGCTTCCTTTCAGGGAAGATCTGAGGTAGTATTCATAATGACTTAAGTAAATTTGGTGAGGTGTCTGGGGAGCTTCCCCTACTCCTTTTGATAAGTACAAGGATAAGTGCCACCACATCTTTTACATGCAGTAGAGCTACCACCAATTCAAACACATGGGCCTCAGTTTAACATCTCGTCCAAAGGAGGCTGCATAGCAATTGTCAGTAGTTCTGAGTCACTGTAAATTTAAATGTGAGAAAATTTTAAGATGAGCATGCAATGCAGCTTGTATGCTTTACCTCTTCAGTATCATTTGTTTTCCCGACATTGGAAGCAAGAAACAGTATACAACTGCTAAACAAAATAAGGAAATATATAATACAAATAAAAATAACAAAAATATTGGAAAACATCTTTCTGCTCTTAAGATATAATATGAAAGAGAATAATGATACATCAGGTAACAAAAGTCAGTAACCCCGAGCAGTATTTTTTTCTTGATTTCTTTCTGCTTTATTCAACCTTCCGTCAGAGCAGTAATTTGTACAGATTAAGGCTTTTCCTGAGCACCAAAACAGAACAAGGCAATGTGCATGCTAATGAACTTTAGGTATGCAAGCAACTTCATTGCTGTGAATACTCCATTTAGAAAGCTCTTCTGAGCAAAACCATGATCCAGTAACAGCTAGAAACTGACTAAGTGGAGGGGGTGTTTATTTCATATTGTGTTTTCATTCCATGTGCCTAAGTGCGGTCTTTACACACAACCTGTGTGTGCATGTGTGCGTGTGTGTGTGTGTGTGTGTGTGTGTGTGTGTGTGTGTGTGTGTGTGTGTGTGTGTGTGTGTGTGTGTGTATTCATCTATCTATATATACTGTATATATATATATATATATATATATATATATATATATATATATATATGTATGTAGATATAGTTATATACGGGTTCCTTGGCTTACATCAATGTTAAGTTAAATCAGCATCTGTATTGTCACACTTTGGTCAGCAACACAAATGGTCAACAAATGTGTGAGACTAACAGTCCCCAGGAAATGGGAGTATGCCCTTTTTGGGGACTGTACGGTATTGGAGTTAGTATACATAATTAATAGGGGACGGGGGCTGCATGGGATTAACTTCTGAGCATGCACAGTAGTGTGTCAATGTGTTTTTGTCAACATGTGCCAACATTAACCCCATCAACATTTGTTTAGTTCATCTAGTAATAGTAGATTTATATACATAAATAGATTGATAGATATAGATAGATGCAGATATGTTTGATACAGGTGTATTGATAGATATATGGTTGAAGTCTATTAGAGAAAATGCTGTTACAAGTTTGTTTTACAACCTTTTGGTTGCTTTCCATATGGGATAACAGAACACCAGGGTCTAGGAATTTATCATTACCTCGCTGTTGTGTGATCACAGAGATGGTATAGATAATATGCAGGAGGCATTACCTCGCTGTTGTGTGATCACAGAGATGGTATAGATAATATGCAGGAGGTGAGTTTGTTTACTGTTTTTCATCTGTAGATTCAATGAAAAAAGATCAATGGTATTGCATTCAGTCTTTTGACACCAGTAAATGATGAGACACACACACGTGTGTGTGTGTGTGTGTGTGTGTGTGTGTGTGTGTGTGTGTGTGTGTGTGTACAGACACACACACACACACACACACACACACACACACACACACACACACACACACACACACACACACACATATATATATATATATATATATATACACACACACACACACACACACACACACACACACACACACACACACACACACGCACATAAGGGTCTACTTCACATCACTAAAATCCTATTTCACTGACTTTCATTTCACTGAGACCAAATCACCTACATTTCAAAATACTGGCAACTCATTTCATTGAACCTCATTTCTCTGAATGCTTACAAAGCTAAATTTCAGAAGACTAAATGGGTGTCTTACACCACCAATGACTACCTCTTTCCAGAACTTAAAAACTACTTACTTACCCTCTTAACATAAACCAGACAATATAAAATCAACCCTCACACCACCCTAACTATATATACTAACTCCAGGGTTGCACTAAAGTGGGGAAAATGGCATATACGTTTTACTTGCCTTACATTACTCTACACACTGTCACTACTGCTGGGAATGCACAAAACATCTGCCATATTACTTTAGATACTTCCCATACAAATGTAAAGAGGCATAACCACATTTAAAAACAGTACAACACCACTTTCTACATGACTATTGGTATTCTGACAGTCAACATTGTAAGTTACAGAAATTCTTTTCATCAAAGGTGAATGGAAACCCACATCAAGTCTATGGCTTACAATTCAGTGAAATGAGATTCAGTCAAATGAATTTTCAGTATTTTGAAAATTATGTGATTTGGTCTCAGTGAAATGGGATTTGAAGTAGACCCACACATATATATATATATATATATATGTATATATATATATATATATATATATATATATATATATATATATATGTGTGTGTGTGTGTGTGTGTGTGTGTGTGTGTGTGTGTGTGTAGTACCATTCACCGAATGAACACAACCTTGATGTCAGTAATGTTGATGTCAAAATGTCAAAAAATGGAACATCGACAGCTACTGCTTATGTGCCAAGGATTAAACTTCAAGCAGTCAGAATCAAAAGGAAGTGTTTTAGCAGGAAGGCAAGCTCCCCTGCTTCCCTCATCCCCTGCTAATTTATTTATTTTTTTATTGACTCATATTTGTTTAGCAGGATGATCTAACTGGCCAGAGCCCACTTTCAGCACAGGCATAGGCAGAAAAGCTCCACATAAATTTACATAATACATGAGATTTTACAATACAATTTTCAAACAGTTGTAAAGTAGAAAATAATTGAAAAGTTCAACAATTTATAAATACATATGAACAGCATATATTCAGTAAAATGTAACAAAAGCAATATAAGTTTACCTTACATAGTGAATTGAGAAATATTATAGTTTGCAAGCAGATTAGGATAGGTAGGAACATGGATATGGAATAACCAGAGGAGATGATGTAGCAATGAGAGAGAGAGAGAAATCAGATAGGTGTATAACTATATATACTAACTCAGAGATTGCCTGTTCCCTGAGGAAATGGCATAGTCTCCTGCCAGATCTATATCACGTTATCGCAAACTGAAAATGGTGAACATCAAAAGAGTGAATGTGACGAAAACTCAAAGTTCCGTTTTTGACATCACAGTACAGTGAAGATTGGGATATTTGCCCTTTCCTCACTGTAGTGTGATCTCATTGTTGGAATATATATTTAGTGGGGGGGAGGTGCAGACCCCCACAATACTGAGTTCAAGTTTTGGTATTTTTGCTCTTTTAAGCGTTCGACATTTTGCGTCTGCGATAATATGATATAGACGCCTCCTGTCTGGAGACAGTCAGTATCATCCAGGTATTCACCATCCGCTTCTGCTGACTAAACAGATGTTAGTATTGTGTCTATTTGACGAAAGGGAACAAACCCATATCTATATCTATATACAGAGAGAGACAGAGAGAGAGAGAGAGATTCAATAAGGTATAAGGGTTTTAAACAGTACAGATAATTACTGTATGCCTGTGGAATTGTGTAGTTCAAGGCCAAAGGACAAGTGCCATATAATTCCTTGGTGTGCAGTAATAATTGTACCATACATAAATCCAAATGCCATATTGCATTTATAACATGGTCATCTGTATTTTCTGCAGTTAGAATTCAACATTTTGTGCTTCATGCATGATAATTACATGTTTTGTAGCACATTTTAATGTAAAATAGTTAAACCACCCATATTAACTGATTGCTGTCAGAGGCTGCATCATTTTAAATGTGTAGAATTTTGATATGAACTTCTCAGGGTAGTTATTTTAGGGATATGCTGTTGTGCAGTTCCATCTTTAAACAAGCAATGACACTACACCATGACAGCAGCCGTCTTTCATGCACTATTTGTTTTCTCAGACAGTAAGCATTTGGGAGTTAGTCTCAAACCATTATAAAATCATTAATTTTCTGTATAACATAAAAGTTCTTTTGTGTGTGGTAATCATACCTCTCATCTTAGCTCAAAAGTCAAAGTCTGAAGCTCAAATATCAGTCATTACTTTCTGACTGGACTGCATGCTTTTAATTTGCCAGAAAACTATTTTTTTTACAAGCAGCAGACGAAAACTGTAATGTAAAATCAATAACATTTGAGAGCTATAGAGATAATCACAATAACATTAGGCTTGCAAGTAATAGGATTGTTGCTCCTAGAAATTGTGTGTATGACTTGAATCTATACCTCTCAACTGTCCTGATTATTGCTGACTGTCCCGATTTTTTACTCATATTTTTGGACTGTTCCTCTTAAAAATTGTAGTTTCTGGCAAATCAGTGAAGACTGAATTCATTAAATAATGACAAACAAAATTTGAGTTTCAGGCTTCATATCTTCAGAAAATATATAGTAACACGAAATCTGTTATTCTAACAACTTTCTAAATTTATAAGGGCAATATTTAAAATCTGTCCCTCTTTTTGGGCCTTTGTCCCCACATTATTTTTGGCTTGGTCCAGATTTTTTGGGCTAAGAAGTTGAGAGGTATGTTTGAAACTAAGCAGCAGCATAACATCGGACTTCTCTTCAGATATTTTTAATAGCTGTTCACCCGTGGAGTTGTAAGGCTGCAGTCCTGCATTTTTGCCAGTTAATTTGCAGCCCATCACATGAAAAGTCACATGACCAAATAAAGGCCATTCCTGAAAAAACAAAGCACAGCTGCAAGGTTAGAATTTTAAAATAAGAGATCCACATGATAATTCATCATTATTAAGAATATCTTTGTTGAACTAAGACAAAGTTAATAAATAACAAATAAACGTGTATAACTCTTTATTTAACCCTGGTTTTCTTAAAGCACTTATGTTTAAGATCCATTTCTTTTCTTTTTTATTTAGAATAATATGCTCTTTGTACTAGTTGAGCTGCTCCCAATAACTATGTATATATATCTACCAGTAAAAAAATAAGGCACTCAGGGATGTAATAAGAGGTGTCGATACAAAGCACTGTGTGGGTGTTGACAGTTAATATCATGTACAAGAGGCATTCATTGATGTAAAAAACTTACCCCCGGATTCACGAATCCTCCGTGTAAGACTTAATAAGTCTTACTCGGAGGCTGCAGTTGAATGGTATGACATCAGCGTGCCATGAATATGCATGAGGGCACTCTGACTCAACCATAAGTCTTACACGGACCGTGTAAGAAAGCAGGGGGCGTGTCCGACTGCCGAGCAGTCTAAATGTCCACACCCCTGCAAGTGTTTAAAATAAAAGCAAATAAACAAGAGCGAGTCCGCTCAAATGTCCCTGCACCCAACACCTCACTGTCTGATATTGTTAACCCCCATCACAGTTCTAAAACACATAACATTCATTTTTTTTAAATTCCCAAAAATAGCTACCCGTATTTGTGCGTGTGTGCACGGGTGTGCCCTTTGCTTAGCTACAGTTAGCAATTCTGACATGGAAGAGCATAAGAAGGAATGTTTATGCAAATCACACCAAATAGCAACAGTGTAATGGTAGAGCGTTCGCACAAAGAAGAGGCATTCACGATTCGAGTCCCACCACTCCCATTCGTATTTATTTTTTAAATCAGTATATGGAATAATACCTAACAAATATGTTTAGACATAACTAAAAAGCAGTGAAATGGCCAATGTATCAGTGAACAAAATAAATATTTTAAAGGATCCCAATATAAAATTGCCTGCAGTTAAGCAGCGCTTCACCCAGCGCAATAGAGTTGCCCATAGTTCAATAGCGCTTTACCCAGCGCAATAGAGATGCCCACAGTTTAACAGCGCTTTACCCAGTGCAATAGAGTTGCCCATAGTTTAACAACACTTTACCCAGCGCAATGTGTTTGCACAGACGTGCATGCCGCGCCAACCAGGGCACCGTAGGGCACCAAGGAGCAACGTAGAGCAAAGTTTCTTAAATGCAGCCACACCCCCTAGCCTGTCTGGACAGTATGAAAGTAAAATGAATGACAAGGTTCGAACCCAGGACTCTATGTATCAGAAGCAAAGTACAGAACCACTAAGCCATGACAACATAGGGGAAACAGCCACTGTTAACATTCATATACTTACTAATGGTAGTTTAACCATTACTAAGCAGGTCTGCAGTCAGCCGAGAATTTTACAAAATGGCCAATCATAAAAAAGTGCAGAAAATGCAGCATATTTAAGCCCACAGGTGGGAATTCACACCATAACTGATTGTAGCTCACATCTGCAGTTAGAATGTCTGGTGTCGGAGAGGGAACACGCTTCCGAGCGCAACATTGGGGCATCGAGGAGTCGAAATACATGGTTTGGCTCCTTGTCCACCATCATGAGTCAAGACTCCTGCAGGGCCAGTTCAAAGGGACGGAGTACAAGGCAGAGGCTTGGAACCGGTTAGCTCGTGACCTCACCAGTGCCACAGGCGTTCCTCGGACTGGTGAGCAGGTCCGTCACCACCATGCAGACCTGAAGAGACGAAAGCAGGACTGCCTGAACCAATGGATACAGGAAGCCCGTGGGATGCCCCATAACTGAGTATGTAGCCATGGAATGCAGTATGTAAGAATTGATAATGGAGTATGTATAACGGATAGGTATGTCTCAATATCCCTTCATTTACTTTACAGCTGCAGGTGACCGTGCTGCGAATCAGCAAGCCTATTCTGATAGGCTGCTAAGGCTGTGCCACCAGGCAGGTTAGTGATTATTCTGCATGTATTGTTATATAAAATATGGGAGAGAGCATGAAAGAAAGTGTTGTAGTCCAATAATACAGCCATAAAATTGCCTGAATAAGTCCTCTGCATGTACTGTCAGATAAAAACATCAGAGAGACAGAAAAAGAGTGTAGTAACCCATTAAGAAAGGTAATATATGTCTGGAATAATATCTCTGCAGGTACTGTCATATAAAATAAGTGAGTGAGCCTGTAAAAAGAGTGTTCTAACCTATTAATAAAGGTATAATATGTCTTGAACATGTCTGCGATATACACCGTTAAAACAAATAAAGGAGTGAGCCTGTGGAAAAGTGTGTAATGTCATTAATAAAGGTCTAAAACCCGGAGTGTGTCTGTGTCACAAAGTTTGAAATGTTGTTGTACCCTTGCATTATACAAACAGTACTGTTTGAAAAGGTGCTGGCAACCCAGAGTTGTGCAGTCCCATATAAAGTGGGTGATGGAAGTGCTAGTAGCTGTGAAACATATATACAGTCCACAACAGTCAGTTACTTTCTGGCATGAATAAGTAAATCTGGCACACGTGTAGCATGTTATTTTTCCCCAGAAATGTGAGTGTGTGTCAAGAAATGCAGGGCTCTGTACAAATCGAAGTGAAAATGTCATGTGAAAACATCCCAGATATGTAGATAAAGAAATATAAATGCAATCAAGAAATATGTAGCAGTAACATCTGCATCCTGGACAGTTAGTATGTCAGATATAGATCAGGCATATATTGAACTAGATAAACCCATTACACAACCTAATGTATGGTGGCAAGTGTAATAATACATGTAGGGGATATACACTTGCAGTCACTAGGAATGTAGTGTAGATGAAAAGGTAATTATAAGATGTTAACCGAGGTTTTTTCTACACCCTACTGTATGTGCATAAACCATGCAATTCCACACCTCAATGGGTATGTGTAATCTTAAATATTTGTTGGGACATATGTCCTGCTGTTCTATAAATATTTGCATTCACGTTGATGCATGTGCCCTGTTTAAATACCACAATCATGGTGGCCTGTTGCTACCAAACATCTCTGCATGCTGTTGGAATATCCACTGTGGTGCAATATATGCATGTGTTATGCTTGCTGTTCAACTGTTGTAACCTTGGTGTGTTGGGTTAATGGGAATATTACTGCCTGCTGTTACAACTAATCTGGAATGCTGTTTTGCTTATGTTGTAATTAAACGCACCTAATCACAGAACGTATGGGAATGCCGGTCCCAGCAGACCCACCTGTCCCTCCTCAGCTGGCAAGTTCACCTGGCACCAGCAGGTCCGGTGCCCAGCCCGGGCTCCCCTCCTCCGTTGGTCCTGTGCCACCTTCGGGTGGAAGTGCTGCAGGGGATGGGGCTCAGCCCCCCGTGCAAGCATGGGCAGAGAAGGGCCACCTGTCACCCTTCAAAGGGTCCGGGTTGTGGTGCGTAGGGAGGTCCAGTGTTCAGTCGCTGATCCCCTACGCCAGCTCGAGGTGAGAGTGGTGCATCTCACAGGTGAGCCTGCCTGTCCTATGCAGCCCCCAGCACAGCCACCCTTGGGGATGTGAAGGTTCAGTGGTGACTGCCCATGGGTGGGGATCTCAGTTCCACTGTTACCATCTGTGGACTCATGGGCTTGCGATTTCCAAACATCCAACCCCGTCAATTGTGTTCACTCACCCCATGTGTCATACACAGCCCCTGTATGCATCTTGTCTGTCTTGTCTGTTTACCTTTCCAACCTACCTCCCCGGACATACCTACTTCCTCTACCTCACTTCCCACTCTCACCTGAAAAAAAAAAAAGGGAAGTTTGTACCCACAAAAAAATTATGTCTCATACATGGCTGCCCATTTCGCACACATGTCCATTGAACATGTAAGCTGATAATTAGAATTGGCAGTACAACATACTTTGTTGTCCTCACCCCTCTCCCAGGGGTGGAAGGTTTCAAATTTCACTCCAAATGCATTGCATATGCACAGCTGTTGCTGTTAAAGAAATGGGCAGCTATGGACCTTCCCTACACCCGTCCTGCACATCCCGAGCTTGTTTACCTACTGTCTGTCCCTCTTTGTGCCCCCTTTTTCACCACTTTCCTATCTCCCCATTTTCTTTTCTTTAAAAGAAATTAGCGTGGGGGTTAGCGGGAGTAAGCACTTTTAAGCGGTAGTAAGCGGGTTTAAGTGAGTGTGCGCATGTGTATGCTTAGCTAAGTGTCGCTAAGCGTCACACAAACCCGCGCAAACCCACTTACAACTGCTTAAAAGTGCCTTAGTCACTCTATGGCAGGGCCCTTGTTCTGCTGAGCAGCAAAAGAAAAAACCTCTGCCAGTCTCAAACCCCAGACCATTGACACAATAGACTGTATGAATTACCACTAAGCCACAGCTTGGTTCTGAAATAAATATATCATGCGTTACAATGAGGGAATGTAAATGGAAATTAGGAAGAGTATAACACAAATCCTTTTCTGTGGGTCTTTACCAGCAGTGGTTGTGGAATTGCATGACATGACTGTGAAAGGAGAACCAGCCATCCTAGCAGGGAATAATGTTACAGTAGCACCTTACAAACACCACACAGTATCAGACCAGGATAAATACTGGCCACAGGAATACAGTGCAATAACCACATTTGTATGGCAGTTAATAGTGTAAGTGAGAAAAAAGTACATACTCCCATCCTGTGTTAGCATTTGGAGGGGTGAGTACATGTCTACACTGAGATGTCTGTACTGGAAGCAGCAACATTCAGGTTTGAGTACAACATTCATATAACTGGCTACAACCCTAGCACCAGATAAGAGACATATACCAACCGTCAGACTGACACAACGGTGTCCAGAGCAAACAAGCATGGGCCCCACCTTGGAAATCTGAAAGGGCTACACCTACCTAACCTAGCATTTTATAGCAGTGGGCTGCAATCACAGTGAGTAATGCAATCACCAAACAACAGGCTGCATGCAGTTACTGAATGGTGGGCAGCAATTGGTGCAGAGGCTGTCACATGCACAAGTGCAAATACCTAGAAAAGAAGGCTATACCTGCAGTCCACACATGCAATTATATCATTGCAGGTGCTGTGAGATAGAGAGTGAGAGAGAGAGAGACACGGACACAGACAAAGACTGAGACAGAGACAGAGCAGAGTGGAAACTGAGACAGAAAGTTAAATAGAGGGTGAAAACCCAAAACAAACCACCAATAAAAAAAATACAAAACCGTAACACACGGAGCAGGGAAATACAAAGGTAAGGTATGTAACTCACATGTATGTGCTGGCATGTTGTAGATGTTCCTGAAGAGTACTCTACACACTGCAAATCATCCATGTGTGGCAGCAGTATGTATCTATCTGTATCTGCACATGTGCATAGGGCAAGGGACATACTGCAACTGTTAGTGAAGGTTGGACAGATATCTGTCAGTGAAGGTTGATATGTGCATATATCCATGTAGGTCGTAGTGTGTGGCCTAGAAAACATCATGCAGTGCGCAGGAGTGGCCTTAGGTCAACTGGTGCCCTAGGCAAATGGGCTCCACGGCACCCCCTACCACACTTCCTGGTGCCCCCATCCTTGTCTTACTACACCACATAAATAGTGGAAAAGCACCCCTGCTAGAGCGGTGCCCTAGGCGGCCGCCTAGTTGGCCTATGCCTAAGGCCAGCTATGGTAGTGTTGATATATGTCATGTGGTGGTTAAATGCTGTGGGACAGATTTGTCAGATCTGCTGTGTTACAGCCAGTGAGGCCTGCTAATGCTACAAGGGTAGAGGACACCCACATGCATTCTGCACAACACTGTGCAATTTAATCACATACCTGTACATCCCACAACTGTCGCATAAGTGATATCCCCACCATGAAAGGTGGACTGTACATGTGCCTATATGTACATACATGTGTACAGCAATGGATGTGTACATGTATGTGTATAGATATGCATATATATATATATATATATATATATATATATATATATATATATATATATATAAGGGTTGGGAGGATGGCCTAATGCTTAAGGTGTTTGCCTTATAAACACAACGTACAGGGTTTGAATCTCACAGGGGATAATTGGCTAAGCTTAAAATGGCTCACAAGGGCAGTTAGCTTAGTACTAATCTATGAACCTATGAATCTATATATACACGTATAGAGTGAGAGAGAGAGACAGAGAGATATGGGGTCATAT
Source organism: Protopterus annectens (assembly GCF_019279795.1). NCBI lineage: Eukaryota > Metazoa > Chordata > Ceratodontiformes > Protopteridae > Protopterus > Protopterus annectens. The sequence continues at coordinate 602,486,774 of NC_056739.1, read as the reverse complement.
GCACTGCAACAGGTGTGTGGTGACCAAGGCATGGACTGTAGACAAGTGTTGATACTGCAGTGTCATTCCACCTTCCCAAAACAGTGTACCCATTTACTACCACATAGGTAGAGATCTAACTAAGAGTGAAGGTGTGATAAGGGAACATGGGACACAGGTGGGCAGTAGCCTCTGCTTTGATGAAGACAGTGCCTCACTACATCTGTAATTTGTTTGTGTGGTATGTGTCACGACAACAGGTGTGTCATCTATGGAAGTATAGGGTAGAGTTCCCCTCTACTCATCACAATGCCCTGCGTGGTATGTACTTCACATGACAACTACACCAAGTGAACAGGCCAGACAGACCTCCCAAAGGGTAATACTGGCCGCAAACAGATGCCCTATGCAGACTGACTCACAAAACCACAACTACACTGTATTGCATACTGGCCACACAGAGGTGACCTCTGCTGGATATACAGAGGTATGTCACACCCATAGCTGAGTGACAACCACCATGGCAACATATCACAATCCCTCCGGGATACACGCTCTAGGGCCCTAAACCTTGTCAGCTCACTAAACAGCACATGCTGGAGGGATAGGTTCCCATTTCAGAGATATGCCATACACTGGAATAGACCACATAGCAATAGCAAACAAGGCCCCTCCTTAGCAGTTGTTATAAATACCCCTGATGATTGTGTGGGAGATTGGTAATACACCCCAGGAAACACCTCTGTGGTTCAGGTTGGCAGGGGCAAGTGAAATCAAAGTACATGTGTGTCAAAGGCCAGGGTAGCATATGGCTAGGCTGCCGTAGGCCCTAGGGCCAATAGCATATTACCTACCTATGACACTATGCACTCACACACGCACTTAATGTAATAGCTGCTATGTGAGGTTGAATAAGTGTAACGCTGATTGTGTGCAAGGTCTCTAAAGGTGTGATAGCTTAGTGTGATGTTGTATCTGACATGGTAGTGCCTATCCTAGCTGTGAGGACAGCAACAGATGTGTAATGTACTGTTAGGCAGACATAGTAGTACAGCATATGATGTGATGTAGTTCTTCATTGATGAATGTGGTGTCTCATGTATGCTTAGTGAGTGGTACTGCTGGTGAATCCATCACCAATATGAACTGTAGTACTACCTGAAGCTGTAGGCCTAAACAGCACAGTATGGTGTGTGTTCACATTGCTTGGAAACACTGTCATGCGTGTTTCCTGTAGTCTGCACAGAGGACAGAATGCAGGCATAAGGGTGTGTAAGTAGTGGCACACAGTACCATATGGTACACAGATAATGCTCATCTGTGTTGGCATACAGTGGTGCATTGTATGTTTGCCTGATGTGTGTGTGATTATGCCTATACAATGGCTGCAATCATATGTGTGTTACAGGGTAAACGTGTGTATCCAGCAACATATATAGTCTGTTACAGCAGTATGCCACCTATAGTAACAACTGGACACATCTGTTAGGCAGGACTATGGCATCAATGACTAGGGTGGTTGATTGGTACTACTGTACCTGTACTTTACATCCATTGCAATGGATGACATCTCTATTCGTGCATTGGTGTGATATACACCCCTGTCTTGAGGTTGTGCAATGTGTCACAAACAGTGTGTTGGGTACTGTTGGATAGTGGTGTGATATTTAGCGTCTGCCAGACAGTGTTAGTTGTGGCCTGAGAACCAATAAGTGGTATTGAACGTGTGTAACCTCTGACAGACAATAGGATGGTATATATGTCAGTAAAGTGATATCTGTGGTAAAGGTGTAAAGTTTGCCACAGGACACTCTCACACATATTGTTCATATCTTTTTCAACCAGATGGCCCTTCAACGCAACCCAGCGTACACAGCGGATGAGGAAGAGGTGATACTTGACAGCCTATTGCAGCGGTACACAATGCTGTTCTCCAGAAGCAGCCAGCACCAGCAGGAGAGGACTGCACTGTGGCAGGAACTTGTTCGTCAGGTAAATGACATAGGCATGCATAACCGGACATATGAGCAGGTACACCATCACTGCAGTGATTTAATTAGACAAGTTCGGCGGCGTGCGTCTGATATCCAAAGACAGCAGCTTGCCACAGGTGGTGGGGTGGCCATTCATCCCCCCCCCACCAGAGTGGAGGAGCTGCTCCTAAGCGTGGTGGCTCCTGGACAACAGCTACATCAACCACTGACATGTGTTGTAATGGAGGCCGGAGCCACCCAGCACATCCACCTGGAGCAAGCAGGTAACATGCCCTATCTGTAGACTACAGTTAACTGTATTGTTAGATTATGTCTACGTGAGATGTGTACTGTGTGTTTAGCAGTTCCGCTGCCTAGTGTTGTGCAATATGGATAGTTTGAATAATATCCCTACACCTGTGACTGTTGACTGTTGTTGTACTGCAGTTTAGCATACCCACGGTAGCAATGCCACAGTTGTGGCCACTGACGAACCCTCTCATATTCTCGTAGGTCCCTCTGGTGTGATGGCAGGGCAGCCGATCCATGCTGGTGAGTGTGTTATACCTGCAAAGTTGGTAATGAAATATGCATGTCATAGGTGAGGTGTAGGTCATGTACACGTAACACACCTATGCATAATGCATGCCGTGCATGTTTGCTGAGATATTGCACAGCTCAGTAATGTCAGTAGCTGCCTCAATGACATGCAATACACAGAGCATGACACACAGTTGTGGCAACCCCATACTGCACATTGGATAGGCATAGTTGCAACACCTGTACACAACATAACACATTTATCACATGGAGTACACAAAGTCATGATACATATGGCATAACCACACACCCGCTGTAAGGTCACACTTCAGTATCCCACATGTCATCCACACACACATGATATACCTCAGGGGTAGAGGCCTATCATGGGGATGTGCAACACTCTTCAACACATAACACAGTCATGTTAGGCAATGCTCTCTATTGGGCACCTCATACACCCATGTACAAAGTGGCTGTGTAGTGAATGTATCCATGGCACTGCAGTTCAGGTAAAGCATGCTAGGCAGTGGTCTGTCACACAGTAGTAGCCGTGAGTGACCAAAAGATGCACGATGATGATGATGGCACATGGTACTACACCCTATCTGGTTACAGTGACCACAGTACTACACATAGCACTCTTTGCTGTGCACCTCATTGTTCTGTGTGTGCAAACATATGCACCTATACACACTATGCATAGCATGTTGTGTGTGTGCTTACATATGCTAGTATACACATTTTGCACAGCAGTCGCCATCTGTACAAAGAGTCACATATATGTCCTGGAATGCTATTGGGTGTATAGGTCACATGACACATATTGGGTATGTGTGGTGTTTAATGTTGCAGTCGTGTAGCATGCTATGTCATGGCTGGCACCGACATATCTGCAATATGTCCCACACTCACCATAACCACTGTACAATGTCCATGTTGTGCATTGGGATTCCTTCACATCTACATGCAACACTCATCCCATGTCTGTACATTGCATGCATTTGCTACACCTGTGCCCACTATTATGTGCTATGGACACAGACACTGTCATCAGACATGGCAATCTATGTGTCACACAGATAACACATGCAGCCATGGTATGCATACCATTGAGTGATGGTGCACATGACATTGCAGAGCAGATAATACTTGCACAGCAATGTTGTGTCCATGTACACATTGTGTTCCAGGATGTAGCCAATCACTGAATAACTACACACATGCATCAAAGCCATGTATAATGTCATTAGATAGGGCTGTCTACACTTGCACTGCATGGTGTTGAGCAACAATGGTCTGCATGCTGACATGTGTGTGGTGACTGTTTGCCTTGTGATACTGTCACCCACCATCACCCACTATTGTGTATGTGCTGGATTGTTGGTGTGTGTGTGTGTATGTGCTGTGGTGAGCAGTGTATTTCTGTGCATGTGTGCATGTGTGCATGTGTGTATGTGTGCATGTGTTCATGTGTGCATGTGTGCATGTGTGCATGTGTTCATGTGTGCATGTGTTCATGTGTGCATGTGTGCATGTGTGCATGTGTTCATGTGTGCATGTGTGCACGTGTGCATGTGTTCATGTGTGCATGTGTTCATGTGTGTGTGTGTGTGTGTGTGTGTGTGTGTGTGTGTGTGTGTGTGTGTGTGTGCGCATGTGTTCATGTGTGCATGTGTGCATGTGTGCAGGTGTGCATGTGTGCATGTGTTCATATGTGCATGTGTGCATGTGTGCATGTGTTCATGTGTGCTAGCATCATGTACAGATTGTAAAGTGTGTTTCCTGTCTTCCTTCCACAGGTGCTGAGTTAGGGGTGGCTGAATGCAGCAGGGAACCTGATGTCACCACCACTAATAGTGGAGATGATGAGACATGTATTGTGGCACAGGAAGGTCTGACAGGGTCTGTGGTTGGTCAACCAATTGACAGTACACAGCGGTCAACCCCATCTATGTGCACACTCATACTGCCAATACATCCCTCGTCACAAATGGCCATAGCTGAGGGACAGCATACAGTTGGCATTGACCAGGAGAGTGTGGTACCTATGGCATGTGCATCCCTTCACAGCAGCCATAGACAGATTACTGGAATGGTACCACATAGGCGGATGTCCAAGGGTTCTCAGGGGAGCACCACTGGTCATATTGCCCCTGGAAGACGTGCCCCCGGAGGTATTACAACCTCCAGTATGTTCCGGGCTGTAATGCAGGCACAGGCATGTATGGAATGGTACACCCGACAGGGACTAAAGGCGCAGAGGGCCCATTACACTGCTATCAATGACAGCATCCGTGACCTTGCCGATGCCATCCGGAATTACACCAAGGTCATTGATAGCCATTGGAGGGAGACATTAGATGTCCTCCACAATGTGTTAGCCATGAACCAGGACCGTGTGGGACAGATGAGAAGCCAACGTGGATGCATGCCAGCAACAGCATCAGCTGGCAGTCATCGCAGATGGACCATGGATCACAGCCGCTCCCATAGTGGCAGTACCAGCCCCAACAATGCTGGGGCTGGCCTGTCCATTGACCATCCTACTAGACCACGTGCACATGGTGCTGGCCAGTCCCAGCAGGGACATGGGTCCAGTCATCATCCCTCTGCCTCTGATGATAGCACCCAGTCAGGGTTGGTACCCGATACTGCCCGTAGCACCCCTGCTAGGCACAGGTACTGTGTCCATGGCCAGAGACAGTGATCTGTACGGCCTAGCAGGTACAGTCTGTGGCTGTCCCACAACCGCCCATATATGGCAGCCACATGGTGAAGTTGTGTGCATGCAGACACACACACATTTACCATACAACTAGGGCTCACACATACACACACACACATTACATCAACATTGGCCCATGCAGTACTGCTGCCCCCCCCCCCCACCCACACACACACACACACACACACACACACACACACACACACACACACACACAGACATGCCGATTGGATGGGTCAATGTCGGGCTCTGGCAAATCTACAACACACCCTGTGCATATGATGACACCTGTGCCACCTCCTGTCATCTGTCACATTGATGCAGGAATAGGCTAACATGGTTCTGATGCACAGGGTGACATTATAGCAGTGTAGCAATAGTAGCAAGTTGCCAACAGGAAAGTGTACTGATATCCTTGTAGGTATATCTGAGCAGGCATTATGCATCACAGCTCTGATAGTCATTGTAGCATTGCTTACACCAGTGTTAGGTCTGAGTATGTATTGTCCACCCATGTGCCACTTGGCTGAAGTGTAGAGTGTTGCCAGCATGTGTTAGTGAGTGGACAGTACGTGTGCGATGTGTGCATTACAAATTAGCAGGTGTACATCTGTGAACATGGTGTGTGCGCACTGTCTGCATGTACGTGCATAGTGGACACGTGGGATGTGCGACATACCCTGTTCTACACATTGTTAACATCTCATGGTATCTTTCGATGGCCAGTATGCATTCTACTACAGATATGTACTAACATGGGTACACATGTGTGTATGACAGGGGTTGGCACTATGCTGTGGGTGATACCGTTGATATCTGTCAATGATCTGCAGTCTGGTAGTATACACCACCTCAACGGCATATATAACCAATCATTAGATGATGTCCTGACAAATGACTAACAGTTGTAGGGAACTCAGTAACAGTTGGATCCTTCCAGTACTATACTATAACAGTAACCAGTGGTATTGACCGCCACACATTCCTGGGACCACACCTGTGTGGCATATAGCCCTCTTAGGTACATGCAAACACACTAGGGATATATCCATCCACATCTGGAAATGCATGCATTGGCCTACACTGCATTCCCCGGATGGGACGCATATCCTACACAAGGGTATCATACAGACAGATACCTGTTGTCCAATACATGCTGTATAGCAGTACGCTGTCTATGGCATAGTCATCCACATTTACTATACATACTATCCTGACAGTACCACATAGGTGGTAGCCCTGAACATGTATGTTTGGTACCAATGTGTACAGACAAACACATGTTATGTCATCTGTCTCTTGGTATCCGCATATCCATAGGTATTGTGGGGTCCCTCGGTGTTTCACATAACACATTAGGGGCCTGCATGCATATCCACAGGGCTGGTGCACACCTATAATGACTGTCCATTATTGCCAGTCGTTGTTGTGTATTAACATGTCTGACATATACCCCGGCAATTACCCTCACTCACAGTACTCTATAGTACGTGTCATGGGTGTGTGTGGCAGGGATGTCCTTGGCCATGGATCACTACATTGGCCGGGCTTGACGCATACATATATATGTGACCTATGATCTGAGAAGCAAAGGCACAATCTGTCGAAGGTTACAAATGTATTCATGTAGTATGCAGGCTTCACACCTATGTACTGATTGAGGTCGCATGTACAGAAATTTATTTGAGATGCAAATACCCGATGTGTGCAATGCACATACTGTTTGAAACATATGTCATACCGTAGTAAAAGCAAAACCCACACTGCATTGACCACCTGAGGTATACACACACACACACACACACACACAGCGTTTGCAGGACTCAAACACCTACCTAACTATGTGATGATACTAGAGATACGCATTAACACAGTGCGCTATATGCATTACTGGGTGGTTGCTGTTCTCCTTGAATATTTGTAGGATACTGACATCATCAGACTTTCCGAAGAGGGATGTACCTCTTTTAATGTGTTTTCCCAGTCTCCAAAAAGGCTACTCCTCTCAAAGGAAATCACACACGTACACACACACCCCCCCACACACACTTGGTGTTTGCAGGACTCAAGCCCCTACCTAACTATGTTATGATACTAGAGAGATAAGCATTAACACAGCTCGCTATATGTATTACTGGGTGGTTTCTGTTCTCCTTGAATATTTGTAGGTTGCTGACATCATCAGACTTTCCGAAGAGGGATGTACTTTTTTTAATGTGTTTTCCCAGTCTCCAAAAAGGCTACTCCTCTCAAAGGAAATCACACACATACACCCCCCCCCCACACACACACACACACACTTGGCGTTTGCAGAACTCAAACCCCTACCTGACTATGTTATGATACTAGAAAGATACGCATTAACATGGTGTGCTTTATACATTACTGGGTGCTTTCTGTTCTCCTTGAATATTTGTAGGATGCTGACATCATCAGACTTTCCAAAGAGGGATGGACCTCTTTTAATGTGTTTTCCCAGTCTCCAAAAAGGCTACTCCTCTCAAAGGAAATCACACACATACACCCCCCCCACACATACATACACTTGGCGTTTGCAGGACTCAAACCCCTACCTATGTTATGATACTAGAGAGATACGCATTAACCCGGCGCGCTATATGCTTTACTGGGTGGTTTCTATTCTCCTGGTATATTTGTAGGATGATGACATCATCAGGCTGGACATGGTAATGTGTGTACACATCTTTATGCAATCCCAGGAATGAGCCATGTAGGTCGGCAGGTATCAACAGCTTGTACAGGACCCCATGAGTCTCACCTTGTGTGATCTATCTGTGGACACATTGACATCCCTTCATATGTCAACACATATCTATGCACAGATTGTTGGTTTTGTGGATACGACGTGTGTCTATGATGTTGATGAAGAGCTGTTCAAAGTCTATGTGGGACATGTGTAGCTCTGTTCTGTGATGTATGTCCTGTGTGGCTGCCTTGCAGACAGTGTAGCATGCTTGGGAACCATGATCTGCACATGAACATACCACAGTTGGTAAGATTGTGTGTTTGTCGGTTTCCAATAGCTCTGTTTATGACTTCTGCCATAATGCACTCCAAGGCCTTGCAGATCAGACTTTATAGGCTTACTGGACTATACTTCCCATGGTGTGTTGTGCACCCACACATGTGGGGAGTGCCATATGTTGCTGTAACACATTCAACGGTTCCAGGTCCTGTGGAGTGGGTGAGGCTCAATAGACTGTTAGGTGCAGGGTCTGTTTGTTCTGTAGTGCATGCATGACACATATTGGGAAACAATGTAATCCAATTGATGCCATGCTTTTGGCTTTGGGGGGAGATGTTCAGCCATTCTACACGTGATATCTTCTGGTATGATGTCAGGGACTATCGTCAGTGGGGGGTGGGTATGTATACATGGGCCTGTCTGACAGGATGTCGGCAATGTCAGTAAGGTACAGTTGTCCCTGACTCAGTACATATATGCGTGTACATTACTATTTATTACATAGATGAAGGACATGTCATGATTCTCAGTCTGGACTCCTTCTCAGCTACTCTTTACAAAACACTGACAAACCTGAGCACTAATCCCGGTTATACTCTTTTACACACTTAATACCCTACTGATCCTTTGTGATCAGGCTACAGAGTATGTCATCATAATACACTGGCATGTCCAGGGGTCGGTTTCATGTGTACTCTCCAGTTCAGCTAGTGAATATTGTGGTTATGAAACAATGTCACATCTGCCTCATGTACACAGACAACCCTCTCCTCCTCACATCACACTCACATATATGTGGGAGATGTAACAATATTGACATACAGGACGCTGAGCTCTCTCGACCCATGACTGGCATAGTCTATCAGGTGGTGAGGGTGACCACACACACCACATATCAGTCTCAAATACACCGATAGTGACAGCAAACAAACCACATTATCACACATACACATATTCGGAGGCTCTACATACACTCTGCCTAAGCGGCAGAGACCTCCAAAGCAGACACACATACAACTGCTACCCCACTACAATGCCCACATGTCACACAGTTCACAATGTCAGTGTGCCACACAGTCACTGCCCTTTGGGCTAAACAACACACCTGATACACTTGTTAAAGGTGACACTTAATGTCAAACACACTATCGTCCCACTCACCAGGCCAGACAGGGGAATAGTCACTTTGAGCTGTCTCTCAAGTGCCAGGATCCGCCACATAACACATGCACTCAGGTTACTCCAAAGCAAGTCCAGGACTGGCTCCATCATTGTCCATGCTGGTGCATACAACCTCAGATGTTCCTCCCTGGACCACATGACATGAAACATACAGGAACTCTGTGATCATGTAACCCAGCCCAGTATTACCCTGACCTTGTCTAGCATCTTACACCCACCAAGTATGATGTCACAGTATACCAACACACTGATCACATTTAACAGTTGGCTAACATATTGGTGTTATTCAAAGGGGATACAGTGTCTGTCACCCTGGGGTGACATGCTCGACATGCCACCTAGCTTCCCTATGGACAGCTTGCACCTGTCACCCTTGGACTATTGAATACTGGCTAGGGCACTTGCTGCCACCATACTGCCCTATTTAAGCAGGGCTCAAAGGACAGAACCACCTCCATACACATTACAGAGTACACGACACTGAGGGTAATGCTGCTCAACACCAGATGTATTACCCTCAAATTGCGCCCACTCAGGAATCTCCTCAATATGGAGGATAGCAACATCTGTGCACATGGTTCAGACTCCCACATGCACACCAGCACTACCAGGTTGTACTTCGTACCATGCTTTCTGACCACATAACTCGGAATGGCCAACACAAATAGGGCGAGTATCCATACACATCACAGATACACATACCTCCGGGTTGGTAGCACTGCACAATGCATCACGGACCATACATATGCACCTAACATTGTGCAAATCTGCCTTTTGGTTTGTTGCCTCCTACAGACCACACTCCCCAACACAGCAACCTCACTCAGCTTTCCTGGGAACATTGGACCATATGAAGGTCTCCCCAAACACCATTATATTTGGTGACGTCAAATACCCACACATTGACTGTGGATAGTACTCAGGCCCCAACACCCTAGCCCAACAGTTGCTACTATTTCTAAACTCATATGCTATGGCACAACCGGTCACCACACCCACAAGAGGGGACAACATATTGGACATGATCATCACCGACATGGGGACTCTGTGTTCCACACCTGCGATATACCCCTCATTGGTAAGGGCAGAACATACTTTATCTCACTGGACATCCATATCCTGTCCCCACACCCATCCTGGATAATCTTGGTGAACTTCCCAAAAGTAAGCGTTACACTCCTCTAAACCGTGGTGGTATCCTTCAGAGACCCTGGGTCAGTGGTAAGTATGGCTCAGACTGCTGAATCCTTTACATACACATTCTATGGACACCTAGTGGATCACATGGATTGTTACATCCAAAATAACAACTGGACTCACTCCTCCAATGGCAGTGGACCTGTCTGGTAGACCCCAGCCATTAATACGCTTTACAACAAATGGAGGAAGCTACTACATGATAGAGCACAAGCCCAGACAGGGAAGGCATCTGTGATCTGTACTAGCAGACTGCTACAATCACTTGGGTATTTATGTCAGGCACGCTTCTAACGGACAATTGCACCAGACACGTCGGACACTCACAAGGCCTTCTTCAGTTGATTCAGGTACCTGGCTGGACACTCACTGATATGCTGTGTGTTACTGCATACTGACTAAACATACCCTGAACCCACTGACATTGCCATCATCCTGGCAAACAGGTTCAGTGCAGATGTGTCCCCCCCATCCCCCCTAAGGTGGTACTGTCCATACCAACAGAGTGTAACCTCCCAGACATCATGAGTAAAGAGGTGAGTGCTGCCATTCCCACAGTGGACAACACAGCATCAATGGGACTAGACGGTGTCCTGGCATGTGTCGTACACATGTTGATGCCATGCTTTTGGCTTTGGGGGGAGATGTTCAGCCATTCTACACGTGATATCTTCTGGTATGATGTCAGGGACTATCGTCAGTGGGGGGTGGGTATGTATACATGGGCCTGTCTGACAGGATGTCGGCAATGTCAGTAAGGTACAGTTGTCCCTGACTCAGTACATATATGCGTGTACATTACTATTTATTACATAGATGAAGGACATGTCATGATTCTCAGTCTGGACTCCTTCTCAGCTACTCTTTACAAAACACTGACAAACCTGAGCACTAATCCCGGTGACAGACATATCACTCACATTACGTCACTGTTCGATATAAGAGTTACTGCAGGATATGTACCCACTGAATGACATACAGCGATAGTGGTCCTGCTCCACTGAATACTGCCACAACAGACCACAGACAATATCAGCCTAAAAGGCTAACTAGCCTGTTCTGCAAAGCTATGGAGTGTATTGTAATGGGACTCATGCACATAGACATGGGAAACCCACAGACACTGGGTCCTACACATTACAGCATTGTTGTGGGCAGATCTTGCCTGTTGGACCTGTTCATATTCTTTCAACAGTTACCAGGTCCATCAGTGTTGGGACGGTTGTCCACACAGCCTGCCTGGACCTTGCACAACCCTTCAACACAATACCCCACTCGGCCATTATGCATAGGCTCACCAGCATCAATATCGACACATATCTGACACGATGGATTGCTGCCTGGAGCAGAGATAGCACCCACATGCTCATTGTTGCAGGTGCCATGTCTGACTATACACCACTTACACATGGCATCCCACAAGGCTCAGTCCTGGGACCTCTCTTGTTCAGTATATATTTGTGTGATGTACAGGCTATCACAGGAGGGATATGGCTGCCCCTGTTCGCAGATGACTGCAAACTGGGTACCATAATCAACTCTCCTGCTGGCACATGCATACTTATACAGGGTCTCACAGAGATAGGTTGACTGGTGACTGAGCCATGGCCATTAGTTGCATAGTCATCCCCTTTGAGGATGACAAGATGCCCACACATTACCACATAGGTTGTAATCCATTACATACAGTAGTAGTTGTTATGGGTTTGGGGACATGACCTGTTCATACTCTCGCCTTTGACAATCCTATTGCCATAGTGGTTAGACAGTACGTCTACATAGCCCACCATATCCCACATGGTTTCACATGTTGATCACGTGTGGTCATTGTGCCCCTATACTCTTCACAACCATGCTTGGTTACTATGCCACCTTTGGGCTGTACCTTACATGACACCTGCAGCAACTGTAATGGCCACAAATGTTACTCTTCGAGCAGATGTAGGGACTCACACAGATGTCCTGCACAGTTCCGATACAGTAACTCCAGCTCTACTTGGTCACTTACCACCTACACGGATGTGTTGTGTACCTGTAGTTGAAGGCAATATCTGACCCAGACTTACTGGACATGCTCCACCTCAGGATATCCGACTCCCTTGCTGCTACACACTCCAGAGACATATACCTCAGCACTGATGTTAAAAGGACATGCTGGGGGGACAGATTATTATCAAAAAGCCTCCACTCACTCCAGAGTGTAGTCCCGGTTTTGCATAGGCAGCGCCACCCACTGACCACCTACAGGTAACATCTTGACAAGTGGATGGGTGATTGCATGTTTACCCATGGGATATCTTCTGGGTCCCTGCTAGACAGAGGCACAATACACTGAATGTAAATGGGCTATCTTGTGTGACCTACTATTCACAGGCACAGTGCTCTGATTTGACTGGGTTGCAGTAGCCAAACACACTCTGGCTATGCTTGTACATGCCGTAGGGCAGATAGCCTAGTATCAACCTCTGAACCTATGATAATTTTCATGATGCACAATGTTTATTGCTGATACTGTTTGCAGGTTTATATCATCTTTGCTTTCACACTTTATATGAACCGCTTAGGTATCTGCAGAACATATTTGCTTATGGCAGGGTTCCACTATATTATATACGTGTCTGTTGTCATATAAGTGTGTGCACAGGACAGATTACTGTGTAGTGAGAGGTTCCTGGGTTAACACATGCAACTGCCTGCTATGTGTGGCCCAATGCTGTACTCCAACATGGCCTAAGTGTGTGAGCATGCCCAGTTCAGACTGTCAGTGTTCTGTTGCCTGACATTTGTCTCATGTATTCAAGTGTGTGAGCATGCCCAGTGTGACCTTTCAGTATGTTGCTGTCTGAGGTCCACTACATTTGTTGATGTATGTCTACATGTCCATTATTAACATTTGTACTGTGTGTGTTGAAAGTCAGGGTCTATTCTTACTGCAGGACTCACCTTTGTGTCATAACTCGACAGGGATTATGCTGTGCCTACAGGGTTTCCGTGAAATACTTTGCATAGACTTATCAACATTTCTTCATACAGGCTAACCACTGCACTACTGTCATGGTTTAGTTGTTCAATACTATGATTATAGTGTGCAGTATCCTGGGTTCGAGGCCCATTGCTGCTTATATTTTCATACTGAGCAGACCAGACTGCTTAGGGGCCAGTAGAGCAAATATGAGCATGTTGGCTTTTGTTCAGCTATGCCCTACCTAGACCCAGCTTGTCCAACATTGCTCAGTATTAACCATCATTGCTGGACATTGGCCAATATTACTCTACATTGACCACATTTGTAGTAGTTGGTGTGTGCAATTTTGTTTACATTGACTTCATGATGGTAAATGCTGTTTAGCACTGCTTTATATTGCTTAACACATGGCAATCATGCCTCAGGTGTTGATGCAGGGCTGCCTATGTCGGATGCACATACTATATGTTTGAAAGCAGGTAGTGTCAACGTAGGCATCCCTTTTACTATATGTGCGGGTCAGAGAGAGGTATCATTTCCAGAGTTCCTACTGAGCCAGTGTATGTGCTATGCGTTGCCTCTTTACCAAGGCCAAAGCATAGCGGGCACGCCTCCTTCTGCCTACTGGGGCAGGCACAGGTTATTCCTCCTCCGAGTCACGCTCTGCCTGTGATGGCCTTGGCAATGGTGGGGGGCTGTTTGGCCCAGGCCTATGCTGGTCCTGCTGCAGCTGTTTTCGCAGGATCATATTATGTAGCATAGCACATACCATGACAATTTGGGTACATGTAGTTGGTGAGTACTGCAAGGCTCCACCAGATGTGTCCAGGCACCGGAACCGTGACTTGAGCAGCCCAAACACATGCTCGATTACATTTTGTGTTTGTGCGTGTGCCTCATTATAGCGTTCCTGTTCAGGTGTGTGTGCGTTTCTGATGAGTGTCATCAGCCACGGCTCCAGTGCATAGCCAGCATCCGCCACTAGGTGACCATGTGGGATGTCCCCATTGGCAAATGTCTGGTACAGCTGCGTCAGATGCCAGATATGGGAATCATGGTAGCTTCCAGGGCAGCCAGCACACACATTCAGTATTATGCCCTGGGCATCACACACAACCTGGCAGTTGATGGAGGGGAAGCCCTTGCGGTTGAAGTAGACCCTACCCCGCTCACCGGCTGGTGCTTTGATGCGTATGTGCGTGCAGTCTATTGCACCCACTACCTCAGGGTATTCCGCTATTTGCTGGAAGAGATGCATGGGAATTGGGGAAATATACATGATCACTGACATGTGCTGACATGGCATCCAGGAACTGGTGCAATACCCTGGATACTGACGCCTGTGATATCCCCATCATATCACCAGTTGGTCTTTGGAAGGTACCTGTTGCTAATATTCTTAGGCCAACACATACCTTAGTTTCTACTGGGATGGGTTCCCCTCTGTTGGTTCTGTGTGTGAGGCATGGCCTGCACAGCTCAACAATTTGCTGAAGAGGTCTCTGTCCACTCTATAGTGCTCCACTATCTCCAGCTCAATGTAGCTCCTGGTAGGTAACTCTGGGCCTGTACACTCTTCTCCGTCTCCTCACTGTGGGTTGTCCAGCAGCATTTGCATTATCACCACCCACAGCATGTTGCATATGTCGCCTTATAACAGCAATGGCAGCCCCTAACATTTTTTGTCTCAGTGAAGCCTTTTCAGTTTTTATTTCTATTAGCTTACTGCAGTGTTGCAGTGTCTCTTGAGAGAAACATAATGGACTGTTGTTTGCAGAGTTTTAAGTGCTGGGCTAGGCTAGTGTTCTGCCTGGGTAATTGCCTGATTCTGATTGTTTCCACCTGCTAGCTCTGCTAGTACTCCCTGGTAACTTCCACTATTTGGTGTGCTTCCTTTTTCCTTACTGTTTCCTCAGGGGGGGAGCACCGCGCACACAACCGCAAACACGTGCACAGCAACTAACATGCGCGCACACATGCTTACATGGACTAAACTTGCTTATTCTTCTTAAAACGCGTGCACACTGGTGCAAACACACTTACAACTGTTTACATAGCCTTACATATGCTTACTCAAGCCTACACGCGTGCACACACGCTTACACACGCTTACACGCGCGCACACTGTCTTACTCGGGTTTACTGGCGCGCACACGCATGCATGCACGCTCAGCAAGAAACTTTGGTGTAATCCACGGCATACACCTTCGATTTCTTGACTTTACCTGGCCTACCTGTTGACACACCTCTTTCACTATTATGTAAATGTAAGCTGACACGTCACTCTGCTCCAATGAGCTTCACTCCTTTCATACATACCCTTCTCGTGATATCACCTATCTTCTACTCTGTTACTCCCCTTATCCTACTCCTACACTCCACTGACTGTGCTCACTTGCTATGTAAACTTGTGATTCACTATCCTAACTCTCATTTGCATAGGATTGCCTACTAATGCTTAGTTACATCTCTTAGACTGAGCTTCCGCCCTTAGCAAACTCTACTTGCTGGCCATGTTGTCTTCAGCCTGCCATTCCCTTGCATTGTAAATTCATTTTAGCTATAAAATCCACATTTGTGGATCTTAATTATTAATTTTCTGCTTTTTAGGGCACAGCACGTTTGCACGGTGCTGCGCTACGGTTAAACCCCGGAGATCGGGATAAAAAAAAAAACTTATTTTATTTTTAATTTGCATCACTTCCCGTTGCCAATGGCCATATTTTTGGCCATTGGCATGCTTCCTCCTGTGAATGTATGCTTTTTTCCCAGCTGACATGGCTCTGTTTTGCTATTTGCAGAACCGTACTCAGTTATCAACTGAGTACATTTCTGCAAATAACACTACTCTTACTCGGACAGGTTTGGGTTTTCTGGATCGCAAATTTACCTAATTTGCATGGCTTTCACCTGCAATTGAGGTAATTTGCATATCCCAGCCCTGTCCATGTAGGACTAGTTTGGATAGCTCAGTTGCACACCCCTACTGGCTGTTCCTGGATCGCTCGGCAGACATGTTGGCTGCATGGAGTCTTACTCTACTCTAAGACTCTGTGCAAGCCTTCGTGAATCCGGCCCTTAGTTTTGCAGATCTTAGTACAAAAACTGCAGTGTGGACATGGAAACCATCAGTGCTACTGGAACTTTTTTAAAACTAGAAAAAATATTCAGCCAGATTTTTACCACATCTACAAGACATCATATAGTTTTCAACTACTACAGAAGATAAAAAATTATCATTAGTAAGCAAATTCCTGTGTTTATCAAGAATTAAAACTGAATGTGTAAATGATCAAATTGTGTTTTGTTGAATGTAGATGCAGGTGTAGGGTGGTAGTTAAAATGTGTGGTTAAGGGAAGTGTGAGATTTTAGAGTTAAAACTTTTGAATATATTGAAACTTTTAGCATTAAGGCTGAGAGTGTGTTTGCAAATGTTTGTGTATTAGGGTTAGAGTAAAGGTTAGGGAAGTGGAAAGACTGAATGTTTTGCATGTGTGGTTTTGCATGTGATGTGCGTCTCAGTGTCTGGCATAGTGATGGTGTAATTTCTAGGCTAATCTATACAAGTGAAAAAAGGTAAGAGAAGAGGAAGTGTTTATGGTCTGATCCAAGATGGTGGGTCAGAAAGGAAGCTGTGTGGAAACTCTATTAAAGAAAACAGGAAAAAAGCATTACATATGGGAAGATATACTGAGATCTACAATATGAACAGTTATGTAAAAGAGGGAGTACAGAAAATCCCCCAAAATACCAAGCAGAAAACCTTGTGAAATGACCACTCATAAATTATCTAATAAACAAATTCTTTGTAAACCACTGAACTAATCCATAATAAATGGGAATGTAAAAAAACAATGCTTATAATGAAAGGTTGATCAAAACTGCATTAAACACAAGGATAAAGATTGTCAATAGATCTCCAACGTTTAATAAAAAATAAATACAGCTGGGGTCTTTGGGGTTTATTTGACTTGATCGTAGAGGTAAATCAAGAAAGAAAAACACTGAAAAGGGGAAATTTCTGGGAATCAATGTGTAAGGTAAATTACCTCATAGTTCACCCATAGAAAAAACAGCACAATGATCCCATTCTTAGAAAGCATGTTTTTGACAAAAGACAAAATAGATGATGCTCTACAAGTTAACTAAATCATTGGAAAGAAATCATTGAATAGTGAATGAAGGGGAACTCTGGCATCCTCTAGTTACTAAATGAAAAGACTTCTAAAAGTTGGTTGTAGGAATGTGTGCATCTGAAATGTACAACTGAAAACAATGTAACAAGTAAATACATAAGCCACATGCTCTCTGTTACATCGAAAGTTAGATCTCTGCCCAACATGCATTATTTCAGAAAGGTTGTCAATTGGAAGTAAAAGAGAGAGAGAGAGAGAGAGAGAGAGAGTAAATGAATCAAAGTTTCAAGGACTCCTCCAAGAGACCATTCACCTAATTCTTAGCAGGGCATCCTGAGGTAATACAGCAATTGTTTATGCTTGCTGACGACCACCTAATTGGCAAGGCTCCCTCATACAGCCACTAAACAAACCAAACCACACCATACATACCATATGTATAACAGACCATACACTTAAACCCACATATGCTGAGGCCTACCAAATGCAGCTATCATAACAAGTACTCTCAGCAGCCTCATAAACATTTAACTCAAGCAGCATCCACCAAGAAACATGCAACTACAACTCACAATTTCTCAGCTCAAAAGCCAATATGGCAAATCTTCACACATACCTCTCAACTGTCCAGATTTTTGCCTGATATTTTTGGTCTGTTCCTCATAAAATTTGTGGCTTTCTGTCAAATCACTCAAGATTGAAATCACTAAATAATGACATACATTTGAGTTTTAGACTTCATTTCCTTCAAAAAAAATGCATGCCAACAGAAATCCTGTTATTTTAGAATCCTTTTTAGTTTATAGAAAAATATTTCGCAGCTGTCCCTGTTTTTGGGCCAATCCCCTATTACTTAGGCTTTGTCCAGATTCCTTGTACTAAGAATTTGACAGGTATGTCCCCTCGACACTGACACACAACCCAACATCCAAGTCATAGGAGATTCCATTGTGAGACACTAATGTACCACTCATCAGGTTGAGCAAGTAGAGAGTCACAGTTGCCCATCAAGAACCAGGATTTGCCACATTTTTTATTTTTATTTTATTTATTTATTTAACATTTGTTGACCAGGAAAGTCTGACTAGGACAGAGCCTATTTTGAGTGGAGGCCCGGGGAGAAACGCTCCAGACGCATGTCTTTGGATTGTGGGAGGAAACCAGAGTACTCAGAGGAAACCCACGTGAACACAGGGAGAACATCCAAACTCCACACAGAATGCACGCCAATAATCAAACAGCAGAACCTCTTGCTGCGAGGCAACAATATTAACCACTGCACCACTGTGCCGCCACATCATGCAAGCAGTCAAGTCCTTGCACAATAAGTACACATATGACATAATCATAGTACTCATGGAAATAAATGACCTGACATGGACCTTTCTGGACTATTTGAAGAGAGATATGATGGATGTTTTAGAATCTGTATCCAAGACAGATATGAACTTAGCCCTGAGCAGCATTTTACCTTCACCAAGAATAATACAACAATATGAACAAAAGGTGATTGACTCCAACAACTAGCTTTATTCTGGTATGATTCAAATGGTATAGATATATATGTCAGCCTGGGAGGAGATGGTAAACAGTCCTAACTGATTTACAAGGGATGATCTGTACCTATTCCCCCAAGGCTTTTGTATATATTGGCAAAAACATCATCTACCCCATAGAGCCTTTTTTAGGTGAAGTCAGTCTTCAATAGCTTCCAACACAGCAAAACAGAATCTGGATGACATTATGGGATTTCTGCTCAAAACTAGGAGCATCAACAAACAACCCCACTCCCTACAGGCACTTCTTACCTTGGAATGCATATATCTAAGCATCATCATAGGGACCTGGTTCAATATCATTGAGAGCACCCCTTCAGTGCAAGGCTTCAATGCCTACCATACATCTAGGCCTACCACGTTGGATGAAGACACCAAAGTTGGTGGTGTCTCTAAATAAATAAAACAAAATTTCACCTCCTAACTCGTTAGAAAAAATAACAACCTAGAACTCCTCCATATCCAACTTACCATTAAATAACTCACATAACATTGTAGCTAACTATAGGACCCTCTCTATGTCTCCCTTGGCCTATACCTCCTACCTGACTAGTATGAAATCCCTAAGCATTCAGCTAAACATCATTGTTCTGGGGGACTTCAACTACCTTTTTATCAGCTGGGAGACTTATACATCTCACAACATGCATACACGTGCAGAGATGTATGCAGAACAGAGATTTCTAGACTGCATAAATACAAACTTGCTGCACCAGTTAGTCTGCACCCCAACCAGAGGAGACAAAATTTTGGACTTAGTTCTCACCAGTGTGTGACAGCTCTGTTCTCCAACAATTGTAGAATTTTCCCTAGTCAAATTAGACCATAAACCAGTCACATTTACCATAAGACTGAAGCTGAAAACATTCTCCAATGATTCAATACTCAGAGATTATGCCAAAACTAATCTACTAAAATTAAGTGATGACTTTGCTAAATGCAACATTCTCTTTCATCCACATGACCCCCTTGTGAATGCAGAATCCTGTACTGACAAATTCTATGCACATGTAAAAAATATATAAATGCATCTGTCCCTCTCTGAAGTAAATACAAACCAAGCTGAAAAATAAACCTGTATGACAGAACTCAAATATAAACATTATATAAAGGCTCTACAGTAAAATAAAAACCCCATTGCCTGTAAAATAAATGTAGCTCTCCAAATGCTAAAACCACTCTTGTTAAACATAAAAGGGAACTCCAGTCCCTGATTATACTGACCAAAACTAGATACAAGACAAAAATGGCTACACAAGCAAAAGACAATCATAAATCCTTCTTCAACTATATTAGAAACCTCATAATCAATGGTAAGTGGATGTATTTAAATCAACAGTTGGTTGTAGTTAATTTTATGTTTTCTGATGAAGTCTAAGATGAAAGTGGAAAATAAACCATTGTTTACACTAAATCGTTGCCTCCCTATCTCAACCAGAGTTCCAGTTTTTGCTGTTTTTTTGGTTGTTTACTTCTGGAAGTTCAAATTGAATTTTGGATATTGGTTTTGCTTTTGGTGATTTAGATTCGTTATGGATGAGAACAACAGGGGAGACTCCCTTCTGGATATAAGTGTATACCCTACACCCAGCTACAGTGAAAATGGAGTAATGTTGCAGTTGCCTAAAACTATGACCAGCATTCAAAAAACTCTACAATTGCTGGTCCAAGAACTAGTGAAGGAGCCCTGTGGATACTCCAGTTCTGAAGATGACACTGAGATTGTGGTGGAATGTAACATTGAACCCACCATTGCACAAGGCAATTGCACGGAAGTGTATTTGACAACTAATAAGATTTATGGGGATGTTGCATCTGTTCTTTCTAGTGGATTAGACCCTTTTTCCACCTCTGAAAGACCTATCGATGCAGTAGAAATATTGTCTTATAAAGAAAACTGTGAGACTTTAACTAGACTACTTAAGAAATACAAGAATCTAGATTTAGAGAATAAATATTTCCTGTGGCGTATTGAATTGAACCTAATTCCTAAAGGGTTAAGATTCTTTAAAAGCCTTAATGGTGTTAAGATAACTGATACTTTCTTTATCATTCTTAAAGAATTTCTTAATGAAGCCGGCATTAATTTCCTAAAGTTACTTGTGGAAAATAATGCCAAAATAATGGTGAACTTAAAAGAACAAATAATGAAGGCTGACCAAGCCCTTCACAAAGATTTTCACAACAGAATTGGTGAACATAAAGAGTATTGCTGTATTTTTGAGGAAGTACAGAAACACGAAGAAATTGTGATTAAACGCAAGAACAATAAATTAAATAGGGATGTGAAAGCTTGTGAGAATGATAAGGCTTATGTGCTTTACCATACTGCTGACACATTTAATAAGAAAAACATTCTTTATAACAATTATTTGAACTTTAAAACAAGACAGTACCACCTTAAGAGATCAGAAACTGAACCGCCAATGGAAAATGAAAATGCGAGTGTTGGCCACATAGAAAATGATGTAGCTACTGTTTCAATAGCTGATATCATACATGACAATGCACCAAACACTTTTCTTTCATGGGAAGGTACAAATTCTGATGGTTCCAATAACTCCACTGAATTAGGAGCAAGGCCATAGGGTTTTTCAAGTTCAGAAAAAGTAGGCAAGGTAGCGAAAACCAGAATGACCAGAAAGAAGGAGAGAATACCCTGTGATTCATCTAGGGACAATTAGAAGAGCATCCAACTTTAAAAGATAATGTAATAAACTTGTCCAGTTTCAAACTGAATACTGATCATTTAAAGGTACAGAACTTGGGTTTAAATTTTGTTCCTAGTAATAAAGCAGACGTCACTAGTACCTTGTTAGAATTAAAAAAGTTCACAAGGTTATTGAATTTAAATTATATTTCAAAAGATGTTGAAATGAATAACAGCAAATTTATTAAGCCTTCTTGTTTTAATCCAGCTTTGGTTCCTACTTTAAAAAGTTTTGAAAACACTTGTGAAAAACAAATCAGAAAGCTGTTACAGGATAGTAAAATGAACAGTAAATACTATAACCTTACTAAAAAAACTAAAACTAGCTTTGAAAGAATTGAGGGCAAATAATAAAGTTAGAATTATGAAAAGTGACAAAGGTGGTACACTAGTTTTGATGGACTATGACAAATATGTTAGTAGTACTGAATGAATGTTAAGTAACACACAAGAATATCAACTGACAGATTTGAATGAGGTTTCTTTATTCCTTCTTGTTTGATAACCTAATGAATGGTAACTTAGATAAGACTTCCTATGAATTTTGTAACATTGAGAATCCTAAGTTGGGGGGTGTTATTCGGAATACTGAAAGTCCATAAAAGTCTTAGTCACACACCCCCATTTAGACCTATAGTTTCTGGTCCCAATTATATTATTGAAAGAATTTCCCATTTTGTAGACTCCTTTTTAAATCCTTTAACAACTAAAATGAAATCATATTTACAGGATCCGTGGGACTTCTTAGACAGTTTCAGGAATTTTAAAGAAACTTTCCTTTTTGAATCATATAAATGCATCATGTTTACCACGGATGTTGCATCGCTTTTCACGTGCATCCCACATGAAGTCGGGGTAGAATATGTGAGATAATTCTTGTTTAAATTTTCCAATTTTTCTAACAACAAATGCAACTTTTGTTGTGATATGTTAGACGTTTTATTAAAAAAGAACTATTTCATGTTTAATAAAAAAGTTTACAAGCAGAATAGGGGAGTTGCCATGGGGTGTCCAGCTGCACCTTCTTTTGCAAATATTGTTGTAGGATGGTGGGAGCACATTTTTTTAGAATCAGTTATGAGAGAACATCATGAGGTATAAAATATTTGTAGAGGATTTTTTTTTTATTTTAGAAGGTGATCAAATGAAAGTATATGAATTTATTGACTGTCTAAACTGGGTCAGAATTTTTAAAGTTTACCTTAGAAGATGTGGATTTGAAAATTAATTTTTTGGATGTTACTTTAGAATGGGTTACAGAAAGGCAAAAATATGTCAGTAAAATTCATCGTAAAAAGACTTTTACTAATAGCATACTTGCATTACACCAGTCAACATCCACAGTTTATGAAGGACAACATACCCAAAGAATAGTTTATCAGGGCCAGTCAAATGACTGGTGAACATAATGATTTTCTGGATGAAATTGAGTTTATAGTATCCTTATTTTTAGAAAGGGGTTACAAAAAAGAACAATTAAGAGAAACAGCTAGAATGGTGCTAGACAGCAGAATGACATATTATCCACCTATATTACATGTTCCTTACAGTAGTTCCAAAAATAAAAATAAAGTCAACAAACACACAATCAATGTTACTACTCAGTCTGGCAACCAAGCTTTTTGTAACCTGAACATGACTTTGGATAGTGGATCTATCAGGGGCATCATACAAGATAACTGGAAGACATTAGAGGGTAATCAGGAATTAGACTTGTCAGTGGGCCCTTGGCCACAATTTGTGTATAGGAATCATTATAATTTAAAATTATTATTTGAAAAAGATAAAGAAAAAGATAAAATATTGTACACTAACAAGTCTCTTGGTATGTACAAATGTGGATGTTACAATGTATCTAGGTACATTTTGGAGCGGCCATTAGTCAGTTTGGCACATTTGTCATACACTATAAGGGTACCAGGGCATTTCAATTGTAAGAACAAAGGACATTGGGGTTTGTTCCTATTGTACTGCATCTAATATAGACATGACTACCCGAGCCTTGTGTGTTAGAATAAGGGAACACTACTACAGTATTAGAAAGAAAGATAGCAACAATGCTTTTTATAAACATACTTTAAAATAACCCAATTTTAATCATTTTTTTGTTTTTTGTGTTAGAACAGGGTGTACGATTCAAGGGGTGGAGACTTTAAGACAGAGTTAGAACAAAAGGAAACCTTGTGGCAAATTAGATTAAACTCTGATAAAGAACCTGGATTAAATGATGTAGTAAATATCAAATGTTTTTTGAAGAATCGTAGAGTATATTTGAGTAAGTAACATTTCATATTAGGATTTTAAACAAAAGCATGGGTGGTTTTAAATATGTATGATGTCATTTTTATTGATTGATCTAAGTTTCTCATTGGTTAGTGGATGTATTTAAATTAAGAGTTGGTTGTAGTTAATTTTGTTTTCTGATGAAGTCTAAGACAAAAGTGGACATAAACCATTGTTTACACTAATCCTTTGCCTCCCTAGCTCAGCCACAGTTCCAGTTTTTGCTGTTTTTTGTTTGTTTATTCCTGGAAGTTCAAATTGAATTTTGAATTTTGGTTTTGCATCATTATAGAAACCTGGTTCAATATCATTGAGAGCACCCCATCAGTACAATGCTTCAATGCCTAGCATACATTTAGGCCTACCACACTAGATGAAGGCATTAATGGTGGTGGGGTCTCTAAATAAATAAAACAAAATTTCACCTCCTAACTCAGTCAAAATAACAACCTAGAACTCCTCCATATCCCACTTACCATTAAAAAACTCACATAACATTGTAGCTAACTATAGGACCACCTCTATGTCCCCCTTGGCCCATACCTCCTACCTAACCAGCATGAAATCCCTAAGCATTCAACTAAATATCATTGTTCTGGGGGACTTCAACTATCTTTCTATCAGCTGGGAGACTTATACATCACACACCATGCATACATAAACAGAGATTTATGCAGAACAGAGATTTCTAGGCTGCATAAATACAAACTTGCTTGACCAGTTAGTCTGCACCCCAACAAGAGGAGAAAAAATCCTGGACTTAGTTCTAACCAGTGTGTGACAGCTCTGTTCTCTAACAATTGTAGCCTGCTCCCTAGTCAAATTAGACCATAAATCAGTCACATTTACTATAAGACTGAAGCTGAAAACATTCTCTAATGATTCAGTATTCAGAGATTATACTAAAGCTAATCTACTAAAATTGAATGATGACTTTGCTAAATGCAATATCCCCTTTCACCCACATGACCCCTCTGTGAATGCAGAATCCTGTACTGACAAATTCTATGCACATGTAAAAAATATATAAATGCATCTGTCCCTCTCTGTAGTAAATACAAACCAAACTGAAAAATAAACCTGTATGACAGAACTCAAATATAAACATTATATAAAGGATCTACAGTAAAATAAAAAGCTCATTGCATGTTAAATAAATGCAGGTCTCCAAATGCTAAAACCACTCTTGTTAAACATAAAAGGGAACTCTATCCCCTGATCAAACAAATCAAAGCTAGATACAAGGTAAAAATGGCCACCCAGGCAAAAGATAATCATAAATCCTTTTTCAACTATATTAGAAACCTCAGAATCAATGCTCAAAACTGTCCAGACCTAATAGTAAACAATATTACATACCTTGACACAGAGGACAGTGCCAGTCTCCTAATGAATAAATTTAGCTCCAACATCACCCCCCCCCTTCCCCTCACAGTTCCAGAACACATACTGATATCCACAACTTCCCCTCAAATCAAACAGGAACAATTCCTCACTGCACTGAACATTGCATCTATGGGACTGGATAACAAACCAGTCTCCCTGCTGATCAGTCTGTAACAGAACCTCCCAACATGGCACAGAGACAGTATAATATCAGCCTTCAAACAGAGTTTGTGCTGGATGAGTCAAGGACTGCAACAGTTATCCATCTGCACAAAGGTGGGACATCAATAGACCCAGGCAGTTATAGACCAATAGGCCTAATCAGCCTACCTTGTAAGGCAATGAAAAAGATAATTATGGAATTAATAATTAAGGATATAGGCAAACTACACACTCTTCATCTGAGCCAGTTCAGTTTACTAAAGGGTAGATCCTACCTACTTAATCTGGTCAACTTCTCTGAGAAGGGTACTGAAGCAATAGATGAGGGAAAATGTGTTCCAACTATGTATATAAACCTTACAAAAACATTCATTACCAGGCCTCACACAGGTATAGTTGATAAACTCACCCAACTAAATGTAAACGCCTCAGTAACTCATTGGATAGAAAAGTATCTCACTGGAAATTAGGGTTGGGGCTCTAACTGCTCCAAAAGACCTGTCACTAGCAATATACCTCAGAGTTCAGACTTCAGACCACTCCTCATTGGGATTTACTAATCGGAGACCAAACCTAATGTTAAGGGCCTATGGCTGACCAAGTTTGCAATTAGCTGCAACTGCTGAAGTTGTGTTTCAAAAACTTATACATGCATATTTTGGTGGAAGTTAAACATTTCCCCCCCAAAAAAGAGAACAGTTAAAGATTTTTTAAACATTTTGGGGATGCAGGCTGCACACATTAAAAGAGTTTGTGTTATTTAAAATTAAAGATATAGGTGAGATAGGAAAGATAAAATAATAATGTGTGTCATTGTTAAATTTGCACTAAGTATTTAAAATTATAAACTAGCAAGAGTAGAAGCTTAAAGGACAATTGTTAAAGGAGAAGTAATAGCCACTCGTGGGACAGTATAAGAACCAAAAAAGGATTCATCAAGTAGACATAATGAAGAAACTGATATTGTAAAAAGAAAGAAATGGTATGATGAAATAATGAAAGAATATAACATGGCTGACCTCTGGAAAGACTTACACAGAGATATTCATATAGCTAAAGTAACAGGAAACATATAAAGAGATATATGACTGTCAAGTTTTCTGTGTCATTTAAAATGTCACCAAAAGCCTCTGTGCTGTATAAAGTATTTGAGGAATGACAATGTAGTAGAAACAACAGGCCAATGTTTTATAATGAAAGAAGGTGTTGCAAAAGTGAGGGGGAAATATATTTCTGATATTTTTATGAATATGCTACTATAGGAGAAGTATTATGGAAGTGAAAGGAAAGTTACTAATAGGATAGATAAAGCTGTTATATAAAGTGCTTGGTTTATTTGTAAGGGAAAAACTGAATATATCTTGTTTAATAAAAAAAAACAGAATGTCAGCTATGTCTTACATCTTTGATGATCGCAAAAGGAGTTGGGGTGAATACGTTTCATGGATATTAGACTATTATTTATAAATAACTTGGCCAACCACAAATGTACATAAGAAGCTTGTATAATGATAGAAATATAACATATATAAATATTCTGTTTTACATAAATAAAATAATCTTGTTCTTTTTGATAACTGCCATGAGATCTTTTACATCCACCTGTGCGCTCACCAAATCAAGTAGATTGGACCCTTTTTTAAGATCTTATCTACGGGACAGCACACTCAGGAGTGAAGCAACCACACCTTATGTTACACTACAGTGTCAGTATTGAAAACAAATGAATGCAAGCACCTGGTGTGGGAATAAAACCCACAGTATGTCTTTCACTATTTATGATAAGTGCATTCATTGCTTGTTAAGCTACTGACATTGGTCACAGGTAGAAAAAGAACTATATATAGACTTGTGAGTTAAGGATTAAAAAAATAATAATAAAACAGTTATGCCATCACATTCATACAAAGAGAAACATAAAGCATGCTATTAAATTAATTCATACGGTTAGTGCTTTCATTTGTGTGGAATTTCTTCAGATTAATATGATATCTTTACCAGTTCTTAGATAATATGATGATAATGATAATATGTGAATGGCCATATGAACAATAAATATCCAATGACATCACATCAAAATGTAAATATATAATCACGTTTTTAAAAGCAATGCTCAGTAAAAGTGCAGGATGTGAGTGCAAGTGAATTTCAAATGAATCTTCCTAAAATAAGTTAGAAACACTGAAACTTGACAAACATGATTACAGTGATGCCATATACTAAGAATAGTTGTGGCTTTTTTTTACATTTTTGACATTTCTTCAGTATCATACATTTCCTTTCTTGGTGGTTTGCTACATTTTCAGAAAGTTAACAGTCAGGCCCATCCTCCTGTACCATACAACCACAACCAGATATCATTTTTACCCCTAATTTTCCAGAAACATTTTAACCAGAACAAGGTATCAGTTTTTACCCCCAATTCTCCAGAAATACTTTAACCAGAACTAGTTATCATTTTTTACCCCTAATTCTGCAAATAAATTTTGAATCAGTACTTTCCTGGTTTGTCTACACTCGGCAGAGATTATAGAACATGGTATATATTCTATATTCAAAACAAGGCTTGTAGCTCTATCACAGACCAAAAAAATCTTTGAAAGAAAAAGCTTGATACTGATAACTAGTAAAAACCATCAAACAGTTCATGTTGAATTTCTGACAGAAGAACCTCAACAGAATTCAAATGCCATGAATCAGTTTGGGTGAAAAGTGTCATCATACTAGCTCAATGAAGATTTCTGTCTCATGCTTCCAGGCTCCTGGCTTTAATCAGTCACTGTGAACTTTGTATGTTCTCTCTTTGTTCACATCTTCCAGGTACTCACATTTCATCTCACGTTCCCAAAAACATGCTGATTGATTAGCTTACATTAAATTATCTGTATGGGTAAGTGTGTGTGTGTGTGTGTGTGTGTGTGTGTGTGTGTGTGTGTGTGTGTGTGTGTGTGTGTGTGTGTGTGTGTGTTATACTGCAGCATGAAACCTGTTGATGAACAGCTTTCAAATATCAATAACAAAAGCTATGTACCTTTGAAAGCTGCTACCATCAGGTCTTCTGACAGAGCAGCAAATAACTGGTATACATTTTTAGCACTTCCAGAGTATAATGAGTGTTCTTCATGTACAGTTGATATAAAAATTGTACACACCCCTGTTAAAATGCCAGGTTTTTGTGATATAAAAAATGAAACCACAATAAATAATTTCAAAACGTTTCCCACCTTTAATGTGACCTATAACCACTACAATTCAATTGAAAAACAAACAAATCTGTTAGGGGAAAAAATATAAAAAATAAAAAACGTACAATATGCTGGTTGCATAAGTGTGCACACCCTTAAGCTAATACTTTGTTGCGTGTGCATACCCTTAAACTAATACTTTGTTGAAGCACCTGTTTATTTAATTACAGCATTCAGTCTTCTTCGGTACACACCTGCCATCAAATAAAGAGACTCTGATTAACCCAAAATAAAGTTCAACTGTTCTAGTAGGATGTTTCTGACATTTACTCAGTTTCCTGCTACAGCAAAAGCCATAGTTCGCAGAGAGATTAAAAAGCATCAAAGAGATCTCATTGTTGAAAGGTATCAGTCAGGAGAAGGGTACAAAAATTTTCCACAGCATTGGATATACCATGGAACACAGTGAAGACAGTCATCAAAAAAGTGGACAAAATATGGGACAACAGTAATGTTCACCATCGACTTCAACACAATAAAAACAGACAGCACAATTTAAAGTTGAGCGCGCTTTCTCCTTGTTACAATAACAAAGCTTCTTCAGAACTAAAATTCTCAACCAACATTTCCTCATATATTAATAGCAATCATTGTGTTAATTACATCTAATTAATTCTGCTATTCATTTTAAAGTAATACATTGCCATACAGGCTTCGATGCTGTTACAGAAAAATATATGTATTACATGCAAAAAGTGTTTGCAAATATATACATGAATGTACACGTTAAAAAGTTTTTCTAGTCTACAAATTAAATATGTTAAATTAAAAACATATTTTAAAATTTTCTCTCACATTATATAAGGTGCATCTACATAAGTGTAAACTAATTAATGTAAACACTGCCCCTAAGTAATACATTTTCCTAAATAATCAGCATAATTATAATATTGAAATTGCTAATATCATGAATAAAAAATACAATTACATAACATACATAGTAAGTCTTAGACCAAGACAGTTGTCTTGTATACACCCAGAAATGTAATAATACCTTCCCTTTTTTTTTTAAAAAAAAGCCAAATATATGTATCTTAAACTAAATTTAAACCAAAACTAATAAAAGATTCATAAGGGAACGTATTTAAAACTAATTATAACTTAGCCTGTCTTAACCTCAAAACACTCTGTATGCTAATGCTATCGTTAAGACCAGGGGGTCTACTGGCATCCAATCTGAGTTGCCAAAATAGCTCCCTGTATTCAACCCTGGTTTCCCAGTTACCCCCCCCCCCCGGGATCCATCACCACCTGTTCAATGACCGCAAATTTAATATTCATATTTTTGCATGTCAATGAATGTTTGTAGAATGCATTAGACTCTTTCCCTTTACTTATTTCATATGTATGTTCGTAAATTCTTTTTCTTAGGGTATGAGTAGATTTACCTATATAAAAACTGTTACAAATCGTGCATATCCCAATGTATACAATACCTTTTGTACCACAATTATAATGTCTAGATGGAACCAACTTGTACTTTCTAGATGGAATGTAAATGTCTTGTTGATGTAAAATATATTCACATTGTTGACAGGACCCACATTTATATGTACCTTTTTTACTATTAGAATTCCATGTCTTATACAATTCATTTGTCTCAAATAAATCTTTTAAATTCTTTCCTCTTGGGGATGATTGGAGATGTAATTACCAATATCGTTGTCCATTTTCAATATAGGCCAATATTTACTAACAATTCCTTCGACAATATTGGAAGTGTCCAAAAAACTCTGTATCACAGCTTGACTATAATTTTCCTTTTCTTTTTCCTTCATTATACCCATCGTATCATCTTTCTGCCCTGATAGTGGAAAGTATTTATTCTTTCTCCCACTTATTACTTCCTCAATTAAAGTCTGTATTAATGAATCCGGGTAGCCCCTTTCCAAAAAAAAGTTTCTTTATAAATTTGACCTCATCCAAAAACATCCCATCTTCACTCGTCATTCTCGATGCCTTTATCAACTGTCCTTTTACTATACCCTTTTTCTGAAAAAAAGGGTGTCCACTTTGAAAATGTAAATATGTATTAGAAAAAGTGGATTTTCTATACAGTTTTGAATGTAAAAAATTGTGTGAATCCTTATATAAAGTGACATCTAAATAATTAATACTTGTTTCATCAAAGGTATATGTAAATCTCAAAAATTCAGTACAAGAATTTATATATTCATAAAATTGAAGAAATGCTAATGTCGTCCAAAAAACGGGTATAAAATAAAATGTGCTGCTTCCATGTTGTGTTAAAAATGTATTTTTTCTCCCAAAAATATACCACACAATTTGCGTAAATGGGGGCACAAGCTGCCCCCATCGCAACACCTTTCTTTTGTTGAAAATGGTCACCATTAAAATACACAAAATTGTTCATCAGTACTGTCTCAGTGAATTCTATAATTAAATTAACAAAGTTACCATTTAATCCAGAATCCATACTTAAAATGTCACAAAACCATTCCAATCCTACCCTGTGAGGGATACTCGGAAATAATTCCACCACATCTACGGTGACAAAGTGTAGCTCAGTGTCAATTTTCCTTGTTGGGATGTTCCTCAAGAATTCCCACGAATCTCTACTGATGTGCGGAACCGAGTTAATGAAGTGTTTCAATTGTGTATCCACAAATATAGACAGGGGTTCTATAATACTCCCCCCTCCAGCTACAATGGGTCTAAATTTAAGTGGTTCTAACCCTTTATGCACTTTGGGTATCCCAAATATAACAGGAAGCCGAGGATTTTCTACATACAAAAAATTATAAAATTTTTCATCTATACTACCTTTTAGTAGATGATCCATTAAGTAATAATTAATCTTAGAATACGCAATGTTTATTTCATTACGGGATACTATCATATAATGATCAGTATCCTGTACAATATTGTGTATATAATTTTCATACATTTCCTGGTACATCAAAACCACTCCTCCCCCCTTATCTGGTTTTATCACTCTAATTTTTTCTTCTCTCAATTTTCTTACTAATGTTTCTTCCTCTTCTGTCCAGTTTTTGTTGTTATACTCATGATGGAAATAAATTTGCCTCACATCTCTTTCAACCATTTCTTCAAAGACTTTCAACACAGGGTTGGTCAGGGGGTTAAATGTACTTTTTTTGTATAAATTCTCCTTCATGTAGTTTTTTCCTTTGAAATAAGCATTCAAATTCAGTTGCCTTATAAATACTTTAATGTCAATTAATGTGTTAACCATAGAACCAGTTTTTGTGGGCACAAAATGAAAGCCCTTTGTAAATAACTTAAAATAAACTTCATCTATAATGTTGACAGTGAAGTTGTATATAGTAAAATTGTCTTTCCGACATATACAGGGTACATTAGATTCAAGGGAGTCACTAATTCTGCTACCAGAGTTAGAAAAAACACTTAACTCATTTGTCAATATACATGTGTCCTCCCCTGAAATCCCCCCCCCTTTTTCCCTGGGTGGCAGGGGGTTCTGATAAGAATGTTTTCTTAATTTCTCAGCTATCCTCTCACTCCTCCTTACCCCTTCCTGCTCTAAAGGGGATTCATGTGTTTTGTGGTTGTCAAACCCATTTCTATGGTGTTCATTAACCATGTTTTCTGTATCATGGACCCTGGATTCATTAAATTTATTAAAATTATTAAAAATTGGATATGCCCTGCCATTGTTGTAATCATGCAGGTCCCTATCCAGTTTCTTTATCTTTCTATTAATAACCTTGTCACAAAAATTATCAAATTCTTTAAATAAATTGTCATATTTTCTTGTGTCAAAATTTTCCTTATTAACTTCAAACAATTTAGTGTGTAATTCATTAGTTTCAGATATAAGCCATTAATTCTGTGTCTTGTAGTCTCTAACCATATATTTCAACATTTCAATACCCGTATTATTAAATAATTCAGTCAATTGCTTGTACAACATCGAATTAAACTTCACATTATTTGGATATTTAGTTATTCTCAGTCTTTAGGTATTCTTTCAGTTGTAATGCATTCCTTCAGGTAATCAATTTCTAGTTGATTAGATTTTAAAATGTACAGTTTGTCTTTAAACAACTTAAAAGTTTCAATAACAAACAAAAAATACTCGCTGCTGAGTAAAGCACCCTTGGATAAAGACAGTTGAAAAGCAGTTAAAGAAACCAAGGGTGCACCAATAGCTGATATAAACTCCAAAAAACTGCAATTGGTTTACCATTTATTGTCAAAAACAGCAACAGGATCCAAAGAGTAACCGCTTTCATGTCCTACGACGCTTCATCAGACTTCAATAAAATATTTTAAAAAACCAACTCCTTAAATATACATCAATTAATGAGCCTCTTCCGTTGACAAAATTGATAACAATCAATTAAAGTGCTAGTGCATATTGAACTAATCTCTCACTGTGTAATGCTAGAAAGAAATGGCATTTCACATTAAAGTTAAAAATGAGCGTGTGAATCTCCATTCATTAAACTAACACACTATAAGAATATATATATATACATATAAATATTAGTTTTGTTACAGAAATACATATATAATAAAACCACAGTAAAAAATCAATGTTTAAGTGGTCTTGCTGCTAGAAATGGTTTTAACGTAATTTTCTCATTCAATCCATATTTATGTGCTTGCAGCCTAAGTATCCACTTGTTCTCTATCTCTTCAATTCTATTCTTAAAATTGCCCAATCTATTTGTCCTGTTTACTAATTCTAATACCCTAAACTTGAAGGAATGTGTAAGGCCGTAGTCCAGCACGTGTCGTGCTAGAGCGTTGGTTGTGTTCTCTTTGTGTATAGCATAAATGTGCTCCCTTATACGTTCACGCAATGTCCTGTTGGTTTTTCCAACATAGAACATTTTGCACACCTGACATTGTGCCAAATAGACTACATCTATGGTCTTCAGTCAGCATACCCTCTGAATATATATGTGTGTCCAGTATGAGGATGTATGAATACATCTTCTTCTGCTATGTACTTGCACTGGTTGCAGGTGCGGCAGGCAAAGGTGCCTAACCTCTGCGACAGAATGGAACCTCCATTCATTTTTTCATAGCATAATAGCCTTTTCAAAGATTTCATATTTTTATAAGCTATGTTGGGCTTATCACTCACTAACTTTCTAATCTTATCATCCATCATCAACAACTTCCAATTATCTTCTATTATCCATTTAATGTAGCTGTTCCTGTTGGTAAAAGGAATGGTGAGCCTGTTTTTAGTCACTGTGTTACTTGCACCTTGCATACCCATGAAATTATCATCCCTATTAAAAAAGGGGTCCCTTTCCCTGTTCTATGCATATCCCCTGCCATTATGGCTTCCTGTACCTCTACCTTTTTGTAACCTCTAGATGCAAAATTCTCAGCCAATCTAGTTTGTTGCTGCCTATAAGCTGTTTCCTGTGTTGTTAACCTTGATGCTCTAAGAACTTGTTTTTTGACTATATTGGAATGTACATGTCTGGGATGCATACTGTTGCGGTGTAATAAACTATTTCTCCAACAGGACTTTCTGAATAATTCAGTGTCTATCCCATTTATTCCTTTTGTTACCTTCACATCAAGAAATTCAATCATTTTCTGTGAGTGTGAGCATTCAAAGATGAGAAAATTGGTCGTACCATTGATGTACTGGACAAACTCATACAGCTCGCCTTCTGTTCCCCCCCATACAATGAACACATCGTCTACAAATCTACTATAGTGTTTAAGATGATCCGTGAACACCATATTCTTCAACACATAAGCTCCTTCCCAAAATACCAACACCAAGTTGGCATAGGAGTTGGCACAGGGGGTCCCCATTGCTACCCCCTTCTTCTGTAGGAAGTATGCCTTCTCATATAGCAAGACATTATTCTCAAGCACTATTTCCAACAGTAACATCCATCTGATGATCTTATCATTGGTAATATGATTCTCAAGTAAAAAAAGCCTCACATACTCTATTCCTATGTTGTTAGGTATGGACGTAAATAATGATTTAACATCTAGTGTTACAAAAAAATCATCTTTGTCAATGGGTGTTAATCTGTTGAAATTCGCCAGATTTTCAAAAAAATGCTGAGTGTCCCTAAGTATATGATTGTTGTCATTAACTATTGGCTTGAATTTCTTATCCAGATATATAGATAGGGGTTCTGTTAACCAGCCTTTATTTGAGACAATCGGTCTCAACGGGGGGTCAAGTGGTTCCTTATGAATCTTTGGGAGACCCCTGAAAATAGGGATTAGAGGATTTTCAACTAAAAAATATTTATATAGGTCCGTGTCGATAATGTTACTTAACAGGAGGTCATACAGATGCCCATGTACACCTTTAATCAACTTATTTAGTGAATTGCCATCCAAAGGATGGTAAGTGTCTTTATCTGCTAACATGTGCTCTATCTTATTTCTATATAACCCTCTGTCCATCACTACAACGGCTCCCCCCTTGTCAGCCTGTCTGATCACAATATTCTCATTCTTCTGTAAACGTGTAACAGCCTCTTTCTCATCCATGGTCATATTGAAAAATTCAGATTTAACATCATTGCTGTTGTATAAATCATACAAATCACTTTCACATGCACGTTCGAAAGCCTCAAGCATGGGGTGTTGTTGAGGTACGAACGTTGAAGGTCTCTTAAAAACATTGATGTTCCCCATACTAGTATCATGAGCGTCATCACCAAACAACATTTTAAGACCAATGTTTCTCGTAAACAATTTAATGTCTACGATGACATCAGCAACGTCCATGAATCCAGATGGTATGAAACTTAAACCCTTGTTTAGTACCGAAAGTTCATGTTCACTTAACACATACCCTGAAATGTTAAACACTAAGTCATGTTGATGGATTTCAGAGCCTTCCTCTGCTGCTCGTACATCTCCTCGGTGCTCTTCCTTTTTTTTCATTTTGTTGTGAGGAGACCAAGTCCTTCTGTCGAAAGACTTTATTGGAAGCGGAAAAGTCGGAAACCCTTCCGATTCCACAAAAACCTCTTCTTCTGTAGTTCCCAAATACGAGTCAATCGTCAGGTGCTTTTTACGGACATCTCTGGTTGCAACATCATCCATCGAACTGGACGTGGTGTGTGGAAGTGGGTGTGTGTCGCCATTCGAATGTACCAAGGCTTCAATGGTAACTTGCCGTTGCCTGTTGCCCATGAATTTCGTCATCTTGGTACCCGTATTCGAATCCTTCATATCCTGGATTTGAAGGCTAGATCTCAAGGCAGGTGCTGACATCACTGTGGGAGTGGTTCTCTGAACAGCCGCTGCACCTTTCTCTGCTGATGTATAATTAGAAGATGTTGCATTATTGACTTCATTATTTACCCGATTAAAGTTTCTTTCCCTCGGACAAGAAAAGACCTGGCCTTTTTGGAAATCCATAAAGTCCCTTTCTAGTTTCTTCTTTTTGTCCTGTAGGGATTTATTCTCAAGGGAAAAAAGCATTGACTGTAAGTCATTATGTAGGATCTCTAGTTCTTTAATGTCAAGTAATTTAGTGAGCTCTGCCTCTAAACCGTTGATCTCTGTCACCAACGCCTTCTCCACTATATCATATTGTACTATCAGTATTTTAATGTAAGAAAA
Source organism: Protopterus annectens (assembly GCF_019279795.1). Lineage (NCBI taxonomy): Eukaryota > Metazoa > Chordata > Ceratodontiformes > Protopteridae > Protopterus > Protopterus annectens. The sequence goes on along the minus strand of NC_056739.1, from coordinate 602,450,173 downwards.
GCTCGTGTCTAAATTCAATTTCTGTCATCTTGCCAGTAGTTCAGGATATGCTGTACCAAATGTAGGCATTTTTAGAACTCTAAGACCCCTAGGGACAAGTCTAAAATTGAGGCAATCCTCCATGTGCAACTTCTGCCATTGAATGTTTTTTAACTTTTGTAGTTTAGTTTCAAGGCGCCTCGTTGTTAGAATCACATCCATATTATGCTTCATGTTCATGCCTGCATCATCATTGCTGGATAATTCCTTCGTTGTTAACTTCAATAAGGGATTACTATTTACCTCCATTAAATCGTGCAAACTAAATACCTTGTCAGGTCTTGTTGTATGCGAACCTTGCACCAGCACCGGTTCTACAGCCATGTCTCAGCAGAATATTACGAACACCAATAGCAAACAAAAAATACTCGCTGCTGAGTAAAGCACCCTTGGATAAAGACAGTTGAAAAGCAGTTAAATAAACCAAGGGTGCACCAATAGCTGATATTAACTCCAAAAAACTGCAATTGGTTTACCATTTATTGTCAAAAACAGCAACAGGATCCAAAGAGTAAGCGCTTTCACGTCCTACAACGCTTCATCAGACTTCAATAAAATATTTTAAAAAAACAACTCCTTAAATATACATCAATTAATGAGCCTCTTCCGTTGACAAAATTGATAACAATCAATTAAAGTGCTAGTGCATATTGAACTACTCTCTCACTGTGTAATGCTAGAAACAAATGGCATTTCACATTAAAGTTAAAAATGAGCGTGTGAATCTCCATTCATTAAACTAACACACTATAAGAATATATATATACATATAAATATTCATAAGGAACCACTTGACCCCACGTTGAGACCGATTGTCTCAAGTAAAGGCTGGTTAACAGAACCCCTATCTATATATCTGGATAAGAAATTCAAGCCAATAGTTAATGACACCAATCATATACTTAGGGACACTCGGCATTTTTTGGAAAATCTGGCGAATTTCAACAGATTAACACCCATTGACAAAGATGATTTTTTTGTAACACTAGATGTTAAATCATTATTTACGTCCATACCTAACAACATAGGAATAGAGTATGTGAGGCTTTTTTACTTGAGAATCATATTACCAATGATAAGATCATCAGATGGATGTTACTGTTCGAAATAGTGCTTGAGAATAATGTCTTGCTATATGAGAAGGCATACTTCCTACAGAAGAAGGGGGTAGCAATGGGGACCCCCTGTGCCAACTCCTATGCCAACTTGGTGTTGGCATTTTGGGAAGGAGCTTATGTGTTGAAGAATATGGTGTTCACGGATCATCTTAAACACTATAGTAGATTTGTAGACGATGTGTTCATTGTATGGGGGGGAACAGAAGGACAGCTGTATGAGTTTGTCCAGTACATCAATGGTACGACCAATTTTCTCGTCTTTGAATGCTCACACTCACAGAAAATGATTGAATTTCTTGATGTGAAGGTAACAAAAGGAATAAATGGGATAGACACTGAATTATTCAGAAAGTCCTGTTGGAGAAATAGTTTATTACACCGCAACAGTATGCATCCCAGACATGTACATTCCAATATAGTCAAAAAACAAGTTCTTAAAGCATCAAGGTTAACAACACAGGAAACAGCTTATAGGCAGCAACAAACTAGATTGGCTGAGAATTTTGCATCTAGAGGTTACAAAAAGGTAGAGGTACAGGAAGCCATAACGGCAGGGGATATGCATAGAACAGGGAAAGGGACCCCTTTTTTTAATAGGGATGATAATTTCATGGGTATGCAAGGTGCAAGTAACACAGTGACTAAAAACAGGCTCACCATTCCTTTTACCAACAGGAACAGCTACATTAAATGGATAATAGAAGATAATTGGAAGTTGTTGATGATGGATGATAAGATTAGAAAGTTAGTGAGTGATAAGCCCAACATAGCTTATAAAAATATGAAATCTTTGAATAGGCTATTATGCTATGAAAAAATGAATGGAGGTTCCATTCTGTCGCAGAGGTTAGGCACCTTTGCCTGCCGCACCTGCAACCAGTGCAAGTACATAGCAGAAGAAGATGTATTCATACATCCTCATACTGGACACACATATATATTCAGAGGGTATGCTGACTGCAAGACCATAGATGTAGTTTATTTGGCGCAATGTCAGGTGTGCAAAATGTTCTATGTCGGAAAAACCAACAGGACATTGCGTGAACGTATAAGGGAGCACATTTATGCTATACACAAAGAGAACACAACCAACGCTCTAGCACGACACGTGCTGGACTACGGCCTTACACATTCCTTCAAGTTTAGGGTATCAGAAATAGTAAACAGGACAAATAGATTGGGCAATTTTAAGAATAGAATTGAAGAGATAGAGGACAAGTGGATACTTAGGCTGCAAGCACATAAATATGGATTGAATGAGAAAATTACGTTAAAACCATTTCTAGCAGCAAGACCACTTAAACGCTGAATTTTTACTGTGGTTTTATTATATATGTATTTCTGTAACAAAACTAATATTTATATGTATATATATATATATATATATATATATATATATATATATATATATATATTCTTATAGTGTGTTAGTTTAATGAATGGAGATTCACACGCTCATTTTTAACTTTAATGTGAAATGCCATTTGTTTCTAGCATTACACAGTGAGAGATTAGTTCAATATGCACTAGCACTTTAATTGATTGTTATCAATTTTGTCAACGGAAGAGGCTCATTAATTGATGTATATTTAAGGAGTTGTTTTTTTAAAATATTTTATTGAAGTCTGATGAAGCGTCGTAGGACGTGAAAGCGCTTACTCTTTGGATCCTGTTGCTGTTTTTGACAATAAATGGTAAACCAATTGCAGTTTTTTGGAGTTTATATCAGCTATTGGTGCACCCTTGGTTTCTTTAACTGCTTTTCAACTTAAAAGTTTCATCAAACGATTCATAATCCTGGTTAAATGTACATTCATTAAAATTAAAGCGTTTATTGCTCCACAAGTTAAAATTAAAATTAACTGTACCTCGATTGTCTTGTATTTTTTATTCATGATATTAGCAATTCCAATATTATAATTATGCTGATTATTTAGGAAAATGTATTACTTAGGGGCAGTGTTTACATTAATTAGTTTACACTTACGTAGATGCACCTTATATAGGGAAAATTTTAAAGTATGTTTTTAATTTAACATATTTAATTTGTAGACTAGAAAAACTTTTTAACATGTACATTCATGTATATATTTGCAAACACTTTTTGCGTGTAATACATATATTTTTCTGTAACAGCATCGAAGCCTGTATGGCAATGTATTACTTTAAAATGAATAGCAGAGTTAATTAGATGTAATTAACACAATGATTGCTATTAATATATAAGAGGAAATGTTGGTTGAGAATTTTAGTTCTGAAGAAGCTTTGTTATTGTAACAAGGAGAAAGCGCGCTCAGCTTTAAATTGTGCTGTCTGTTTTTATTGTCGTTGAAGTCGATGGTGGACCTGTATGTTTTTGGAATAAAATTGGATTACATTTTGTGACGGTTCCTGTTTTTCCTGCCTTGGTTTGTGGTTTTCGTGGTTTTGGTGTTTCACTTTTTGGACAACAGTAACGTTGCAAATAACTGGATGTCCATCCAAAACTGATGAAAAGACAAGATGTAAAATGGTCAGAGAGGCTGCCAAGAGATCTACAGCAAGACTGAAGGAGCTGCAGGAATTTCTGGCAAGTACTGGTTGTGTAATACGTGACAACAATCTCCTGTATTCTCCATATGTCTGGACTATGATGTAGGGTTGCAGGACGGAAGCCTTTTCTTACACAGAAAAACACCCAGGCCTGGCTAAAATTGCAAAACAATACATCAAGTCTCCAAAAAGCATGTGGGAAAATATGTTATGGTCTGATGTGACCAAAGTTGAACATTTTGGCTACAATTCCAAAAGGTACATTTGGGGCATAACACTTCGCATCACCAAAGGAACACCATCCCCACAGTGAAGCATAGTGGTGGCAGTATCATGCTTTGGGGTTGCTTTTATTCAGCTGGAACTGGGGCTTTAGTCAAGGTGGAAGTGATTATGAACAGTTCCAAATACCAGTCACTTTTGGCCTAAAACCTTCATGCGTCTTTTAGAAAGCTAAAGATGAAGAGGAATTTTACCTTTCAACATGACAATAACCCCAAGCAGACATCCAAATCAACAAAAGAATGGCTTCACCACAAGAAAATTAAATTTTTGGAATGGCCCAGCCAGAGCCCAGACCTAAATGCAATAGAAAATCTGTGGGGTGATCTGAATAGGGCTGTGCACAAGAGATGCCCTCAAAATCTGACAGATGTGAAGCCCTTTTGTAAGGAAGAGTGGGCAAATATTGTCAAGTCAAGATGTGCCATGCTGATAGACTCCTACCCAGGAAGACTGAATGTTGTAGTTAACTCAAAAGGTGCTTCAACAAAGTATTAGTTTAAGGGTGTGCACACTTAGGCAACTAGAGTATTGTATGTTATTTTTTATATTTATTCCCCTAACAGATTTGTTTGTTTTCAATTGAATTGTACAAGTTACAGGTCACATTAAAGGTGGAAAAAGTTTTGAAAGGATTTATTGTAGTCTCATTTTTTATATCACAAAATCCTGGCATTTTAACAGGGGTGTGTACACTTTTTATATCCACTGTATTGCAGTACATTTTTGTAGCAACTTATTGTAAGGAAATGGAAGAGGCCCTAAGCAGTCAAAAGTGTCCCAAAGCAGGGTTCTTATATTTAGGTTCATAGGTAGGTACAAGGCTATTGGCCCTAGGGCCTATATAAGCCTAGCCAAAAAGGTACCCTGGCTTTTGCCACCCAAGAAAATTATTTTCCTGTGCCCATGTCAAGCAGAGCCCCAGAGGTAATCCCCAGGGTGAATTTCTAATTTCCCATCCAATCATCAAGATTTTTCTTGAAGAGTGCTAATGAGGAGCTTTGTTTGATAAGATAGGTAGTTTGTTGAAGAGTATGGGAAGTCTCTGGGATAGGAATCTATCCCTCCAGCATGTTTTGTTTATTGTGGTGACAAGGTTTAGGCCCCTAGCCCATGTAGCTTGGAGGGATTGGGATTTCTTTAAGTGGAGCATGTCCAACAGCTCTGGGTTTGACATAGCTTTGTATGTTGGGCAGAAATCGCCTCTGAGTAAGCGATATGTGACTGAGTGAAGCTGGAGTTTTTTGAGATGGTCTGCATAGGACATCTGTTTGAGGCTGGTAATCCTCTTTGTGAGGTATTTCTGTAGCCTTTCCAGTTGTTGTAGATGTCTTGTGAGGTACATACCAAAAAAGGTGTTGTACTCTATAATGGGTCTAATGAGTGCCAGTAGAGGGGAACAATGACCTCTTTTTTCCTGGATGAGAAACCTTTTGTGATGAGGTGTGCCACGTAGAAGGATTTCCTGACTACTGTGGTGATGTGATTATCAATAGGATAGACTACTGTCCACCTGTGTCCCAAGGTCTCTTATCACACTTTCAGTGTTAAGTAGACTACCACCTATGTGGTAGCTCATGGGTACAGAGTTTTTACCAAAAGGGATGACAATGCACTTTTTGACATTGAGCTTGAGGCCATGGCTTTGACACCAGGCATCTGTCTCAGTGAGGCCCTTTTGTAGGATGTCCACATCATTAGGAGTTTTGATTATGGCTCCTAGTTTGCAGTCATCTGCAAACTTTGTTAGCCAAAGACCTTCTGTGTTAACCTGTTCTTCAGAAAAGTAGATACCAAACAGGAGAGGTCCCTTGACTGAACCCTGTGGTACTCCACATGTCACTGGTCTGAAGTTAGATTTGGAGTCTGCTACTTTCACAGTGTGGGTTTTGTCAGTGAGCCAGTTGACAACCATCTTGTAACATAGGGATTTATACCTAGTTAAGTGAGGTTTATCTATAATTCCAGAGTGGGGGATGGTGTCAAAAGCCTTGGCGAGATCTAGATAGGCTATGTGAACCACCTTACCCTCGTCTATGGCTTTAGTGACTGTTTCAAAGAAGTCTATCAGGTTTAGGAGACATGATCTGCCTTTTACAAACCCAAACTGGGTGGGGTCCAGAGTATGGAGATTACCAATGTCTTTGTTTATAAGTTCCATGATGATACATTCCATGGCCTTGCAGACCAGGCTCGTTTGCTTGTACCGCTGCTGCAATTCACTGTATCTTATTTTCCTGCGGTAACATTTTCATTAAAAAATATCTGGGATAATGCCTGTAGCTAAAGTGAGCTTAACTTCTCCTAGTGAGAAAATGTGGAAAGCAAACAATATCAGATGTCTTCCTTCTCTGTGGTGTTACTTGAATTTTATGTTGATGTATTTGTACCTACAAATGCAGAGTACAGATCACAGTAGGAATGTCATTATAAACTTTTTATTGCAGTGTTCCAGGAAGCAATCATTTTATATGGAGTAATATGCAATAAGGTAACCAGTTCCATTGCATTTACATGATAGTGCATACCTGACTGTATCGCCAATATTTAGCAATAATTTCCTGCTTGGAAGGACGGTAGCACTCCAGTGTACATGTCAGACTATTCCCAAATATTAACAATCTGCTTATCAATATTACTTACAATAATGAATGCACCAATCAGATAAACATTCCCAATATATAGTTATATATTCCAACTTGTAACGAGGAACTGCATTTGTTACAGTGATACATTAAACCCTGCAGACTCTGACTAAAGTACCTGAACTATAACAAGCTAAGGGTTCCCAAAAGTGAAAGCCGCTAAGTGCAGGTTTGTAAACACCATTTCCTAGGCATTATCAATCTGCAACTTTTAACAGGTTAAATTTATCTCACAAACCTGTTGTTTAACCCAGGTTTCTTCCAGTTTTCTAGGCAGCCAAGTGATGCTCCTGTTCAAATTGATTCTAATATAAACAGTAAGCACCTGTACTTGTGTAGTGATTTACTGTCCAATAATGATGTGCATGTGCTGCTAAAGGGAATGTGTGTGTGTGTGTGTGTGTGTGTGTGTGTGTGTGTGTGTGTGTCAGCATGTGTATTTTTATGTGCGCACGTGTTCTCTTTCTTTATGTATATATATATATATATATATATATATATATATATATATATATATATATACTAGGCAAATGGCCCTGGGGCCTTTACAAGCCTAGCCCATAGGATTATGATGGCATTTTGCCACCCGATATTAGTTCCCAGTGCCTCTGTCGAGTAAAGCCACTGGAGTGATCCCTGGGGTGAATTTTCTATTTCCCATCCACTCATCAAAATTTCTCTTGAAGAGGGCCAGTTAGGTGCTCTGCTTGACATTTATGGGAAGTCTGTTCCATAGCTTGGGCAGTCTCTGGGTTATGAACCTGTCCCTCCAGCATATTCTATTGCTTGTGGTAATGAGGTTGAGGTATCTGGAGTGTGCGGTGCGGAGGGATTGGTATTTCTTTAGATGTAGCATTTCTAACAGAGCTGGGTCAGACATGGCTTTGTAAGTCAAGCAGAGATCGCCTATAAGTAGGTGATATGAGACACAGAATAGTTGGTGTATCTTTAGTCTGTCCATATAGGACAGGTGTTTAAGGCCTAGGATCCTCTTTGTGAGGTACTTTTGTGGCCTCTCCAGTTGTTGCAGGTGTTTAGTGAAGTACATGCCAAATGGGACATTATACTCAATGACTGGCCTAATGAGGGAAGAGTAGAGGGAGACAATGACCTCTTTATTCCTGGATGCAAAACCTTTAGTAATGTGATGTGCCACATAGAAGGATATTCTGACCACAGTGTCAATGTGGTGGTCAAAAGAGAGGTTCCTATCAACCTGTGTTCCCAGATCTCTTATAACACCTTCTGTGTTCAATGGACTGCCACTGATGTGGTAATTCATTGGAACTGGGTTTTTCCCAAAGGGGATGACAACACATTTTTTGGCATTGAGCTTAAGGCCATGGTTCTGACACCAGTCGTTGGCCTCAGTGAGGCCTTTCTGTAGGATATCAACATCACTTGGGGAGTTAATAATAGCTCCCAACTTGCAATTGTCTGTGACCTTTGTCAGCCAGAGTCCCTTCGTGTTGGCCTGGACTTCAGAGAAGTAGATACCAAACAGTAGAGGACCCAGGACCAAACCCTGTGGGACTCCACTCATGACTGGTCAGCAGTCTGACTTGGAGTCAGCTACTTTCACACTGTGAGTTCTACCTTTGAGCCAGTTTGCAACCGACCTAGTGATATAGGGGTTGATGCCTAGCTTAGTGAGTTTTTGTATGATTCCTGAGTAGGGAAGGGTATCAAAAGCCTTGGCCAGATCAAGGTAGACTGTATGAACCACCTTGCCTTCATCCACAGCTCTGGTGACTGACTCAAAAAATTTGACCAAGTTGAGTAGGCATGATCTACCCTTCACAAAATCAAACTGTGTGGGATCCAGAGTTTGGATATTCCCTATATCCTTGTTTATTAGGTCCATGATGATGCATTCCATAACTTTGCATATCAGTCTCATCAGGCTAATGGGGTGATAGTTCCCAGGGTCTGTAGTCCCTCCTCCTTTGTGGAGAGGGATGACTGTAGCAGTGCACCATTCGGTAGGGACAAAGCCTGAGGTGAGGCTGTGATTGAACAGGGCACACAGGTGAGGTACCAGTTCAGTCTGTAGTTTATGTAGAACACAGCCAGGAATATTGTCAGGTCCCATAGAAGTTGTATTCATGGCCTTGGACAGTGCTGTTTTAACCTGTGCAGCAGTAATGCTGGGTACCTGGCAATCTACTGGTATTATGACTGGTCCCTTGGGGTTGGGGTAAAGTTGGCACTGAATCTGTTGGCCAGTATATTGGCAATATCTGTTGGCTCGGTATAGGAAATACCATTGTGCAGTGGATCAGAGCAAATCTGGGTATTGCCGTGGAGATTCTTTACATAACTATAGAAAGCCTTGTGATTTTCTTTACTATCTGCTGCAATTGTTTTCATAGCTAGCTTTAGAGGATTTGATAAGGGATCTCAACTTTTTGTTGAGGCTGATAAGGGAGTCTTTCCACTCTTGGGACTTCACCTTATTCCGCATCAGTTTCCTCCTTCTGTTGTAGAGTTTGTTTATGGCAGGGGACCACCAAATTGATTTCCTTTTTCTGGAGGAGAGCATCTTGGTTCTGTTGGGTATGGCGAGATCCATGCATTTGTTTACATGTTTGTACAGTGTATTGGTGTATGATTTGGCCATCATGCAACTGACCTCCATTTGCATGGGTGCCGTGAAGTTAGCCACCTCTGTTTCTGGGAGCCCAAAGTTAGCTTTGGAGAAGTTTTTCATGGTGGTTATCTTTGCGGCGGTGGGGGGGATTTCTAAGGTGATTAGTTTGTGGTCGGATCTAACCAGGGATGAGTTGACTATTGGTGTAGAGCATCAGTTGCCCATGTTAGTAATGACCAGGTTGAGGATGTTGCTACCTCTATTGGGGGTAAGAACAAGCTGGTCCAAGGCATTGGAATTAATGAATTCCAGGAAACGTTGGGCAAGTGTAATGGTACATGAGTAGTTTTCCCAGTTAATGGAGGGGTAGTTGAAGTCACCCAGTATGAGAGTGTTAGGTTGGACCCTAATATTCTCCAGGGTGCTTAGGAATGTGGAGTGTGAGTCTTGGGACATGGTTGGGGACCTATAGCAGGCTACGACCTGAATTGCTGTCTTACCCAATGTTAGCTGCACCTGAAGTATCTCATTTATGTTATGTTGGGCTACTAGTCTGGAGGTGTGCGCATCCTTTATGAATATGGATATATATATATATATATATATATATATATATATATATATATATATATATGTATATACCTTCCAAATTATATTATTATAATATAATGACCTGCAGAATAATAGCAAGCTAGATTTTTTTTTTCTTATTGATGAAGAAAATATCTGATATTAGGGTGAAAAATACTCTTGGAATGATAAGGCAGAACAGATAGGAAAATCCTTAAGGACAAAGTGAGAAGGATAGTGTAAAAGTAGCTGATACTCAAAGAAAGGGAATGTTAAGAAACAGTCAATAAGGACCACTCAATACAAACTGTAATCAAACAATTAAAAATAGAAAATAAAAGAACAAAGACCTCTGAACTAATAATATGAATGGAAGCTACAGTTGCCACCCATCCAGTTATCAGTGGGACACTCACAGGTAGAGCTACCTCATCCCATTGCTTGCTGTGTAAAGTAGTGGGGACTTTAAAAATCACACTTTTTGGTTGCATTATATCGCCATGGAAAAGCCGCAGATACTTCCATTTTTTTCCATGCAATTTGGTTATGTCAGTTTGACCTGCGGGCAGAGCTATTCAGTGTTAGGTCTAGGTGTTGCAAATTGTGCAGCAATTGGCTGAAACTCATGAAGGGGGTGGGGATTGCATGTGTTAACCAGGGTCTATCATGTTATTGGCTGGGAAGAGTCTAAGGGTGGCCAGTTGCTATACAGGAAAGTGTCTTTCTCCTGTGCAGCACCGATGGATAAATTAGAATTTATTATGTGCTCCACCCATGATGATTCAATCAAAAGCTGCATTGTCATGGTAGAGAATGGCATGGAATGACTATGGCTTGGATTCAATAAAGGAAAATCTCGGTGTCAGAATAGTGTAGCAGCTTCTGCACAGAATATGGCCGCCAAGCAAGCCAGTAAACAAGGCTGGGGGCATACACAAGTCTGCCAGCACTATTCTGCCATGGACCCCACTGAATAATGTTAATTACCTCATTTGCCAGTATAAACCATGCAAAATGAGGTGAATTAGCAATTCAGGAAGCAGACAGGCATTTGTGTCACAGCAGTGTCCACTGCAGAAATGTATTCAGTTACTAACCATGTGCATTTTTGCAAAAATCAAAACAGAGGCATGACAGCTCAAAGTAACGCATGTATTATGACTATTAGGCATGCCAGTGGCATAAAATATGACCACTGGCATTGAAAACAGTTGCAAAATTATGACAGTCAAAGTTTTTTTTTTGGCCAATTTCAGCCATTTAAGCGTAGTGCAGTGGCACACAAATGAGATTGTGCAGAAAATATGAAAAAAATGTAAAAAGACAATTTTAAGTGAAATCTGAATTTTGCCATTATAGTGGGTAGCATGCAGAACCAAAACAATAACAGGTAACACTGGTTGCTAAGGAGATAGGTTCTGGTGTAGTTGTGTAACAAGGGACTAAGGCAGTGGGGTATGCAGATGGGCTAAATTTATTGAATAGCAAAATGGGAGAACATGTTACTGGCCAACATCCATATCCCTAGAATGATAGGCCATCATAGAGGGAGCACAAGTATGCCTTGCATATCTGTTCTGCTTGTTCTAACATTGCATTTGCATGCCAAATATTTGCTAAACAAGAAAGGGTCTTGTCAAAACATCAGTGGTAGACAATGGGAAAGCAGATGTCATACCCATAAGAGAAAGCAAGCAAGCAAATACCAAACAACTTTCTATGTTTGGCAGAACAGTAGTAATACCCTGCCCCCATGTGTGTGCCTTTGTCTGACTGTCATATATGGGCCTGTCTAGATGTCAGTCTGTGATGGCCAACATGTAGCCACATAATAACATATAGCAACACAAACCATCTGAGGAACACAGCAAATGTAATGGTGCAATGATGGACAACCTGCTAAATAGGTACACTCAGAGGTGTGAAGTCCACAACCTTGTGTGTGATGTTATGGCATTTACCCCACTCCCATCAGAATTACAAATACATAACAGCAGTCACTGTGGGCAGAGCCTATGACTGGACTACAGAAGGACAAAGAGACACACATAAGGGGAAGGGGAACCACTGGACAGACAAATGGAGAATGTGCACATCAGAACAAATTGTGCAGTAACATAGGTGCCATGCAGTGTATGGAGTCAGTAAACATCACCTGCAAATACACAACACACACACACCCATGTAAGTGGAGGTCTGCAACAAAACAAAAACCCAAACAAAGGACACCTCAGAGGCAAAAATACATGAGAACTCCACAAATGTACATACCACAGACCATACAGACACAGGGTCTTGCTAATATTAAGGCCTTACCCCAAACCTCAAACACCTGCCCAATACAGATGGGCTAACAGCACTGTCCCCCTACCCCATTCCATACAGACTCTGCTGTGGTGACCCCTGTTTGGCATACAAAGCAATCCAGACCCTGCCTTGATGGGACTGTCACACATCTGGAAGTCAAGGCCCACTCGCTCAACCTGTAGGAGGAGCATAAACCTGGTCTGTGATATCAGTACGGCTTGTTGGTGTGACAGATATGTGTCCCACACACTCTCACATTTGTGGAATACACTCCCTGTCCACATCAAGCCAAGTGCCTCAATACGTCTAGTGATGTGCTCCCTGTATAAGTGCATGGGAAACACAAAATACAGTCCTGTGATTCCACCTGTGTCCCTGCTGGACAGGGGCTCTGTGTGCTGACATTGCCTAACATGGGCTACACTCCATCTGCATGGGTTATAAGGGCTTCAGGGCCAATACCCTACTAATGTCATATCAACCTATCAACCTATACACAACTGTCTGTCAGTGGTTCACCACATTACTCTGCACTGCTCTGCCACTGACATACCTGGAAGTCACACAGTGCTATGTGGAATATACTACACATATGGACATTTCTGCACAGTACAATGCACTCTGTACCCACACCCATACTTCTCAACCTCTGACAGCAAGACATCTGGACAAGGTCATAAATAAAAGTGATAGGCACGTTTTGTAAATATTGTTCTTACAAACTGAGAAAGTTGGTAGAATAACAGGTTTTGCATTAGCAGGAATATCTGAAGGTTATGAAGTTTGAAATACTAATGGCTGTCATTATTTTGTAATGTCAGTCTTTAATTATTTGCAACTAACTTGCCATAAAAACACAAGTGTATGTAGACTGAATGAAACTTCTAGACAAACCCCTGGACAATCTGCCAAAAACTGTACACTTGAAAGGTATGGACCAGGATATGACTTTTCAGGTAAGAAGAATACCACACAAGCAGGCGATTCCCCAGCCAGTATATCACCAAGTTGCTGGACTGTTTACACAGTGTCATCAGTCAACCAGCTGCAGCCACACCTCTCAACTGGCCTTTTTGAGCAAGAATGTATATAGTTGGGTTCATAATATTGGTCTGTGAATCATAGATCTTGTATTCCACTGGTAAAGCACTTTGATGATCTGAGAATGTCTGTCACTAGGTAATGACACAATAAATTCCAGTGTCAGACTTCAGATATGTCAGAAAATGTCTGCAAAGACAAACCCTGTACCCCTAGCATATTACTGTTTACTGTTGAGAGGTATGGCTATAGCACACAAAACCCTGGACCAGAGTACAACTATCTCTGGACTAGAGTCCCACACTTACTATAGAAGGTCATACTGTGCATGCTCCTACACTTAAAGAATCACAGCTCATATCAGAACCCACATTGGACTATATAACTGTATTGTGCATATACGTCTTTGCATACAGACAGCTATGTACACCATAACTGTCTCTGCACACACTCATCAGACAGAGTTACCCTCAGCTAGCTGTAGGTGGGCCATATGTGATATATCTACATCTGTTGTGTGTGATACACAGACATATATGTGGGCAACATAGAACATTATGTCCAGCATACACACACATAGACGTGAGGAAGAGAGAGACAGACAGTGATAGAGGGAGAGAGAAAGAGAGACACGGGGAGACACACACAGGGAGTGAGTCCTACACAGGGACACACTGAATGGCAAAGAGTGGTGTCCGGCTACAGACAGTGGCATACTGGTCATAACCAGTCAAGCATGCTAGCATAAAGGTGAGCTCCATTGTGTAATAGTACTGAGGCTGGGGTTATAACATCACATCACCTACCATTGTGTGTGTGTGTGTGTGTGTGTGTGTGTGTGTGTGTGTGTGTGTGTGTGTGTGTGTGTGTGTGTGTGTCTGTAGGTTTAAGGATTAAGAGGCTGTTACCACTAAGTTCACTTCCCATTCCCAAACTTCACAAAATGTGCTGATGTCATTCACCTTAGAAGTACCATTGGACACCTGTCAGCCCTATAAGCTCTATAGAATGTGTGATAAATGTGTAATACTATAGTACAAATAACTAGATAGGCAGGAGTTCTATTCTCAGTTACAGCAAGTGTATGTGTATATACAAGTGTTTGTATACATGTATATTTGTAGGATGAAGTATTTTGAAGACTTTCCTGCTCACAACACTTCCCAGTGCCCTACTTTAGTAGTCCTGCTGATGTCATTGCCCTTAGAATTACCTTTGGACAGCCCTTAGTTCTATAAGCTCTGTAGCATGTGCGATAACTGCATAATACTAATAATACTATAGTGCAAATAACTAGATAGGTAGGGGTTTGAATCCTAGTCCTGGTAAATGAGTGCATGTTTATTTGTAGGTGAAACAGTTTTAGGCCATTCCCAACCACTACACTTCCTAGTACCCTACTTTAGCAGTCCTGCAGATGTCATTGCTCTTAGAAGTACCTTTGGACAGCCCTCATCCCTATAAGGTAATAACGAAGTAATATTATAATACAAATAACTAGATAGGTAGGGGTTCTCCTCTCAGTTCTGGCAAATGTGTGTGTGTGAAGGTGTTTGTAGGTGTGTATGTTTGTAGGGTAATGTATTGTCATACCCTTCCCACCCAGTACATTTCCCACTGCCATGCTTTACAAGGGCTCTTAATATAATTCACCTTAGATGTACCATGGGATACTGTTAAATGCTATAAGCTCTGTGGCACATGTGATAACTGCGTAACACTGTACTACACATGACTAAATAGGCAGGGGTTCTATATTCAATACTTGCAATTGTGATTCTGTGTGTGTGTGTGTGTGTGTGTGTGTGTGTGTGTGTGTGTGTGTGTGTGTGTGCATGTGTGTGTGTGCGTGTGTGTGTGTGCATGTGTGTGTGTGCGTGTGTGTGTGTGTGTGTGTGTGTGTGTGTGTGTGTGTGTGTGTGTGTGTGTGTGTGTGTGTGTGTGTGTGTGTGTGTGTGTGTGAGTGTGTGTGAATCATATCCTCCCTGTGTGTGTGTTTGGGTGAGAATCACAACCTCTGGGGTGTGGTTTATATCATTTTGATGTGTGTACCACCCAGTACACTTCCCATTGCCCTACTTTACAAGACCTGCTGATGTTATTCACCATAGATGCACCTGTATACACTTGTCAGTAATCTAGGCTCTGTGGCATGTGCAAAAATTCTGTAATGCTATTGTACAGATAAATAGATATGTAGAAGTTCGAATCTCAATACTGACACTATAGCAGTGTGTGTGAAGCATATCCCCTGTGATTTTTGTATGTTTAGCTTATACCATTTTAAGGCCTGTTGAGCCCCTACCTATGACATTAATTTAAAGAGCCTGTTAATGGTGTCTGCCTTACATGCACCCATAATACTATACAGCCCATACCAGTCATCTGTACAACGCTACATGGAATATCCACATGTTTGCAACCTACATGTGATCTGTGTCCCCTAACAATGAGCATCCCTGTGAGATCATTCTCAAATATGTCACAGTTACCATAGTGACACATACGCCAGCAGCAGACATCATACCTGACTGACACATCATGCTGCTGCAAAGTCTGTCACTCTATCACTTGTGCAGGTTTAAAGGAGCACTAGATGAGACAATTCGCTATTTCTGGTGGGTTATCCCACCATCCATAAAGGCATTCACAAGATTACTTGTTGTAAGAGGTTGTGTGTTATGTCCCAGGCATATAATCTATATGGAGCATGTCATGTGTACGTAGCACTATAGTATATACAAGTGGATACGTAGGGTTACTGATATGTCTATTGGCAACTGTATATGTGTTTCTGCATGCACAGCCTGTGGCTGTCTTTACTGTGTGCATGTGGTGGCTATACCATTTTGTGTGCCTCCTCCACCCTGTGAACTCCCCCATTGCTAACTGTCTCCTGGCAGGGGTGTGGGAATTGGTCCTGCCAGGAGACTCACTGGCACCACCAGGCCCAAGGACAGATGCAGTACTACTCCCTGATGGTGACTGCTGTCTGCTGGATCTGCATCCCTGATGGGACTAGGCAGGACCAGGTGCCTATGGCCTGCTCCAGTATGGTGTGGACAGTACTCTCCCTTTGATAGTGCTGGTGGTACTGGCACTACAGACCTGTGAATGTGCACGGCCATGTGGGCTCTCAGCTGATCATGTTGCTGACCTATGTCTACCTGCCTGATGCCCTATTCCTACCACATGCTCAAGCACAGATATTGCACGGTCAAGCAGTAACAATGTCTCATCCCACCATCTTTCCATGACATCAGTGAAATGACATATGGCATCATAAATGCCATGGAGGTCATCATGCATGGCAGGAAGTGCTGCATTCATGACTCTGAGCATCTGTCTGGTGTTGAGGTCAGTACATGCCTGTGCCTCCATGATGGACCATAACATGCATCTGATGTCACCTGCTGTGGTACTTGTGACAGGGGCTTGCTGGGCAGCAGCCCTCTGTCGAGCACCCCTGTCCATCTGCCTGTGTGTGACCTCGCCTGCCCTCTGGCTATGGTTAGTGTCTACACTCATACTTGCCATAGTCACCACACTAGCCTATTCCATGCCACCACCCTCCAACTGTCCATTATCTGTGGCTGCTGGGGACTGGGCATGTGAGGGCATACTGACTGTGTGCAGGGACATTGTGGGTGAAGGTGGAATGCCAACCAATGGCACAGATTCAGGCCCGACAACCCCACCTGTGCCTCACTATGACCACCATCATCTTGAGAGTCCGCTAAGACACTGATATCAGGTTGTGAGGGGGAGAGGCACCAACCCCCATGTTCACCTGTGAGAGGAAGACAACATATGTAAATTAATAGCCTGCAGTATTATGTTTGCTGATACACACACACGCGCACACACACACACACACACACACACACACACACACACACACACACACACACACACACACACACACACACACACATGCACACACTCACTCCTAGTAAAGTCTGGCACAGTTTTGCCACCTTCGTGCTAAACCTTACCATAGTTCTGACTGCCACAATCCATCTCCTTAACAGCTACTGTAAGGTCCTCAACAAAGGGTGGCAAATCCTACTGTGTGATGGGCCTCTTAGCAGAATGGTAAGTGTGACCATGACCAAAGCTATTGGAGTGAGCTATACAGTGTCACCAAGTGCATATGCAAGTACTGTAAGAGCTGACTTACTGCTACACAAACCAGACACAATGACAAAGTATAACAATATGTGATAACAACTAATGAAGGAAAAAGAAAATATTCTATCACTGCAGTACCTACAGAGTTCAGACTCACAGGGATTCATTTCAGACAATATTGCAGGACAGCCTGAAATACATACAGGAACAATGTAAAGCACTAGATGCATAGCTACATAAGATGATACCAGGTTATTGGCACGGATGCCCTCATAAGCCTAGCCCAGACTTTCGCTCATGTTCCTTCAAAGCCAGCACCTGTTTCCCCTGTCCAGCTGGGACACACGTGGGATTCCAGGGGTGTCTTTTCCATTTCCCATGCAGTCATCCATCTTCTTCTTAAAGGGGTATACACATACTCTGCTAGACATGAGGAGAGTGTGTATTTTACAGGCAGTCTATTGTGTGGGACACTACACTATCCCGCCAACAAGTACTATACATGTCATAGACCAGGTGAGGGCCTTGTATAAGTGTTGCGTGAGTGGAGTTTGTCTTACGGATATGCAGAAACACCATCAAGGCTGGTTTGGAAATGCCTTTATATGGCATACATAGGTCACCTATGATCAGTCTGTATGAGACTGAGTACAGGGACAGGACCTGCCTGCATAGGATAGGTGTTGCAGACCCTGGAATTGCCTGATTAGAAACCTCTGTGGTCTCTGCAACTGTTGCATTTGCTTGGCAAGGTACATGCCAAAGGAGCCATTGTACTTGGTATTGCAACTGATAAGTGTGGCGTACAGGGATGCTGCGGTCCCCTGGTTCCTGGATGACATACCGGTATTTGTGAGGTGGGCCATGTAGACAGTCTTCTGTACAATGGTGCCCACACCTGACTGCATGCTCAGTACATTGTTATTACTGTCATAAGTAGTGTGGATGACATCTACCACAACAGGGAAAATGATGCATTTCCTGGCATTCAGTTTGAGGCAATGCTTCTTGCACCAGTCATTAATTTGGGTAATGGCCTCTTTGAGGCTGCTCACATCAGTAGGGGAATGTAAGACAGTGGCCAGCTTGCAATCATCTGCAAACCTGGTCAGCCACAGACCACTGGTTTTGTTGTGTACCTCAGAAATGTTTATCTCAAATAACAGAGGCCACTAGACCAATCCTTGGGTTACACCACTGTGTAAGAGTCTACTACTAGCGGAGGCTTCCACTATTTTGATCAATGGGTACTACCATTGTGCCAGTTAGCTATCCACCTGGTAACATACAGGTTGATGCCTTGCTGTGTAGGCTTATGTATCATCGCTGCCTGGGGAATATTGTGAGAGATTTGAGCTAGGTGTAGGTAGGCAGTGTTCACCATATTCCCCTTGTCCTTGTGTTTGTTGACCGCTTCAGAGAAGTTGACCAGGTTTAACAGGCCTGATCTCCCTTTGACAATACAACACTGTTTGGGCTCAAGCATTTTGAGGTTACCAATGTCCCTGTTTATAAGGTCCTTGATATTACCTTCCATGTCCCTGCAGATCAGGCTAGTTAGGCTGATGTGCATATGGTTGGCTGGGTCACTGGATTGCTCTGCCTTTGTGTATATGGTTGACAGTGGCTGTCTTCTGTGCAGATGGAATGACACTGGTGCTCAGGCTTTGGTTGACTACAGTGTATAATGGAGCTGAGAGCTCATGCTTGTGTTCATGTAGGATGCAGCCAGGGATGGTATCAGACCTATGGAGACTTCTGTGTGTTCCCTTTGAGAGAGTATTATGGACCTGTTTCCTGATGATGACGGGAGGGGGCAGGGGCTGTGCATGTCCATATGTAGCAATGTGGGGACAGGGGGTGATGTTTACACTTAACCTGTCTGTAGCAGGTTGGCTTTATGTATGCTGTATGTATATGTTGTGTTATTGACCATCACTACAGAGCAAATTTGGGTGTTGCCTCTGGGATTGCAAACATATGTATAGAATGCCTAGTGACTGGCCTTGGTGGATGTGTCCAATTTGCACTCAAAGATAGCCTGAGGGTAATTCAGCTGTGACCTTATTTGCTTGCTCAGACCAAGGTGACATTGCTTCCAGTTAGGCACCTGCTCCTTCTTGGCCCTGTCCAGCAATTATTTCCACCTGTTATGGTATTTGTGTATTGCTGCTGTCCACCACAGAGGTTTACCCTACCTTGAGGGAGATGATGTTGACCTGTCAGGTATTGCTGAGTCCATACAGCTATGTAGGTGCTCACATAGTACTGTGGTGTGGGCTTGGACACTACTGCTAGTTCCAACTGATGGGACAGTGGCTGTAAAGCTACTTCTACCAGCTCTGAGGAGATTTATAGTCATTTTTGTAAAGTTTATTTTGTTTGACCCTGACAGGAGGAGGCAGGGGAGATGGTGACCTCCACAGTAATGGCTATGTGGTCAGATCTTACCAAGGGGGATGACACTGTAGGAGTGCTACAGTGGCTATTCATGTTGGTTAGGACCAGGTACAGGATATTTCCACCTATCGTTGGAGTGTTGACCAGCTGATCCAATGCATTGTCAATGACAAAGCTGAGGAATCTCTGTGCATTCAGGTTCAGGTAGAATAGGTCATGCACACTATGGTTGGGTAGTTAAAGTGACCCAGGAGCAGGGTAGATGGTTGAATCTTGACAGATTCAAGCAAGTCCAGAAAGGTGTAGTGTGTGTCCAGAGTCATGGCTGGAGGTCTGTAGCTAGCTATGATTTGAGTAGGTGTTTTGTCAACAGTTAACTTTGCTTTGGATGTCTCCCATGTGTCACACTGTTTGGCTACCTTTGAGGCATGTATGTATATGGTAATGTTTAAAACTACACTTCCTGTGGCTTGCAGCCCTCCATTTGGGGTGTAAATGTATGGTGGGATGTGTAACCTGGCAAGGTTAGTGTGCTCTCCACACCTGCAAATCAGATGTCAGTGACTGCACAAATTTCAGCATCCTCCTGGGCAAGGTACGCTTGCAATGACATGAGTTTCATGCTAAGACCCCTAGTTCCTTTTAGAGCAAGACATCTGCACAAAGGCACAGATCAATGGTCGGCAAAGGTGGGAAAATAGTGACACTTTATAAATCTACCTGTAACACACTTAGTTGCTAGTAAAGACAGTTTCACATTCGCAGAAATACTCCACAGGATATAACATCTGACATTCAAATGTATGCTATTATGTTATGACTTCAGTCTTTACTGAGTTGACAGTGATTTGCCAGACACTACACAACTGTACGAGGCATTGACTACAACTATGAGGCAAACATGTGGTCAGTCTGCAACACTCTGGACAGTTGAAAGGTATGAGCTCAGTATATAACATACAATTCAACACATACTTTTGCACTGTTGTGTACTATGCACATACCCTATATAAGTCTCTTACATTTGTAGGACAAGAATATGTATCATAGTAGCATTCACAGGTGACATATGAATATTTACAACATCCAAGATAGCTGGCCGAGCAGTGTCACAGTCAGTATTGGACAACAGACACTTCAGTAGTAGTCATACATGAGCTGACCTTTGCTGGGTTAACTCCAGGGCCAGAGCTGTGATCTATATCACAGCAGACAGGGCAAGCAGGAATGGCCATAGGTGCCGAACAGCAACATGTGAGTCCAGCAAGTCTTGTTACAACCTAGTGTTTAACTTCCTATTTCACATTATTGCATCCCCCCTTCTGCATTCCATTACATGCTTAATTGATTGACATACCTGTTACAGTGCTGAAGTGTTTCCTCAGAATAATGCTAATGTTTAGGTTTGTGTAGTTGCAGTCTGTCATTGTGTAGATGCGTTTAGACCTGTTTTGCATAGGCAGCAGCCTGCCTTTTGTAGGTAATGCACATGAGCAGGTGATTGCCTGTGCACCAATTGGTGTCTCTCACTTGCTACTTGCATCCAGAGCAACTGTGTTGTCTTTCCATTAGCTAATGCCATAGCAACACAGTGCTTTAATTAAATCCTTCATGTGGGCCTTGCTCCTTTTCCTTGCCTGTGAGGAGAACATTATGGAGGTGTGGGGGCTACAGCTTCACAGAAGGTAGGTGGAAATCTCTCTCAGAACAAGAAATGTGGAGACAGCCCAACAAAATGGGGGACAAAGTTCCAGAACTGGGTACATATTGTAAATAAGTATTAGTGTTATACACATAGAAGATTGCTAGATTAACAGGGTTTGTCTGGACATGCATTTTCTGCATGAACTTGACGTCTTACAGTGATATGTCTCTGACATACCTCTGAACTGTCCAGATGTCCACAGAATGCCCAGAGGTTTGCCTCTTTTGTTTGGTCTGTTCCACAGACAATTTCTGTTTTTGAGAAATCAGTAGGATAATGTGAGGTGTGAAGTCGATAAATGTTGATATCCATTTGTGTTTCAGACATCATATCCTTCAGGGATGTTATGCTACAACAAACCCTGTAACACCAGCAACTGTTTCAGTTTGCAACACCATTATGTGAGATATGTCCCTCTTTTTGGCTACCTATCCCCCAAGTATGTCAGGCTTTGTCCAGATGCCTTGCAGTAAGAGGTTCAGAGGTATGGTATATCATGATTTAGTGACTTCACTCCTGATATCCTCCCAGTGACTTAGCAGACTCCTGGAAGTGGTATGCGGCAGTGGCCATAAATATGGTCCCACACCCTGAACATTCTGTGGAAATCTGTACAGTTGATAGTGATGTGTGTCGGGCCATTAACAGACTGTCAAGACTGTGTAGCAGTGTAGTGTGTACATGCTTGTTGGGCTGAGTAGGGAGAGTGGCAGATGTGAGTGTCATATATCCTTTTCTATCTGACTGTGCATGCTGCTAAAGTTACTGGTGGTCTATCAGGTGTATATGTTTGTAGGGGCAGACTGAGAAATGTCTTATAGCACCTCAGGATACCCAGTAGACTGTGACCTGGGACAGTATATGTAGGTGTAGTGTGACTGGCAATCAGGATATGCTTGTTCAAACAGTCATTATACTCTAAGCTTCATTTGGGATACTGGTATGTTGCTGTGACTGTGGTGCAAATGTTTGTGGGTGGACAATTTCTCACCAATGTCTGCTTTTCCCTACAGTTACATCCCTGTAGTGCTTGATATATTTGCAAATGAATGGGTAATTCCCCAGAGCTGATTTGGGGTACTGCCATGTTGGCCTGACTGTAGTGCAGAAGGTGCTGGGTGAAATGGTTGGCAGCTCTGTGTTTTTTTCCCTTCTGTTACATGATTGCAGTCATACCTCTCCATTGTCCAGATGTCTATACACTGTCTATACACTGTTCAGATGTGTGGCTCATATGTCTGGTCTGTTTCCCATACCAGTTGTGGGTTTCTGACAAATAACTGGGATGATGTGAGCATTGACATCAGTACATGATGACAATCATTTGTGTTTTAGACCTGACATCTATCAGAAAATATATGTTAAAACAAACCATGCTACTCTAGCAGACTTCTAGCTTATAACCAACAACTATTCTCTGACTGTTAGTTGGGAACTGACAGCACTCCTAGATAGTATAGCTTGTACTGGTGTTATTTTTCGAAAATCACCTATAGAAAGTATATTCAGGTCACTGTGAATGAAACAGTTTTTGGATAAACACCTACATGGAAAAATGTCCTGTTTTAAAAAATGGAAATGTATAGAGCATCCAAGCCTTCTTTGGGGCACACGTGTTCAGACAGGATGGTGTGCATTTGTTTAGATCAGGGAAGAGAATTTTTGCAGCAGATATTTTGCAATATTTGACAAACACTAGCCAGGATTTTTGCCAGGTCAAAAATGTAACAGTTCACAGATAACATTTGATGCATCTCTGATGGTTGTTAATGCTAGGAGCATTAATAATAAAGTTTTTTTTTTATTAGAAAATGTGCTATGTTCCCACAAGATTGATGATAGTTTGTGAAACATGGTTAAAGAACAATGACCGGAAACCAGTTCTGTCAGGGTATAAATGTTTTTACTGTAAAAGACATTCTAACAAACAAATCAGGTGGAGGTGTTATGATAGGCATTAAAGATAGCTATGAGACTTGTAATTATTACATGTTCAATGATAATATCAATACTATAGATTGTGTAACTGTGACAATAAAGACAACAATGGAACATATAATAATTGGAGTGTACAGACCACCAAAGTCAAGTGCAGATGACCTAGAGGAATTCATACATTTCTTACATGAAACACAAGAGGGAAGAATAATATTAGCTGGGGACTTAAATTTACCAGAAACAGACTGGAATAATATTGATTCAACAACGTTAGTAAAGAAATTATTCACAGAGTATATTCAGGAACAACAAATACTTCAGATTGTAAAAAAACCTACCAGGTGATGGAATATACTAGATATTGTTTGTGTTCCTAAAGAAATTACTGTAACTTCAAGTCAAGTTTTACCAGCATTGATGTGCAGTAATCATGGGGTCATAAAGGTTAATTTGTTGCTAGATAATTCTGCCAAACTGAAATCTAAGCCAATACACAGAAGGTTAATTACAGATTATAGGGAAGCAAAAAAGTTGCTATATAAAACTAACTGGAGTGAGG
The DNA here is from genome assembly GCF_019279795.1 of Protopterus annectens. Taxonomy (NCBI): domain Eukaryota; kingdom Metazoa; phylum Chordata; order Ceratodontiformes; family Protopteridae; genus Protopterus; species Protopterus annectens. The sequence goes on along the minus strand of NC_056739.1, from coordinate 602,426,316 downwards.
TATTCAGTAGAAATACTGCATCTGGAATGTGAAAAGTTTTGAAAGAGAAATTGTTTGAGTGCAAAAAGTCAAGAAATGTTTAACATCGGGATCTAGGCACATAACATCAGGGGATATATTTCCATAAGAACAAGATACCTGATTAAGGTGAGAGACAAAAAAATATAAGAAATGGAAGAGAGGTCGAACTACAGCTTTGAAAATTGAAATAAACAAGCTGGACAAACAGATTAAGCATAGTGTTAGACAAGATCAAGAAAAATTTGAAGAAAATTTATATAAAGATATTGAGCATAATAGGAAACCTTTTTATAGATACATAAGATGTGGAAAGACTAAAGATACACAAATTGATAAACTGTGTGCAGATTTTAAAATTTATTCTCAGACACAACAGATTATAGATATATTTACAAAATCTTATGCAAAACAGTTTGGCTCCACAAAAGGGGTGGTAAGTTGTCCTAGTGACATCCAGGTAACATCCACAGCACACGATAGTCACAAACAAGAAACTTTTAATGAAGCTTTCAGGTTTACACCCTTCATCAGCATGATGCTGATGAAGGGTGTAAACCTGAAAGCTTCATTAAAAGTTTCTTGTTTGTGACTATCGTGTGCTGTGGATGTTTATGGTATATAGTACTTCTGGAGTATTTCGACATCCAGGTAACCCCAGATACTGGAATCAAATTAGATTATATTGAAAAAGAACTGTGCAAACTGGATCCTAACAAAGTGCAGGGAGGAGACGGAATAAGTAACAATGATTTGAGAACACTTAAGCAACAACTTACACTGCCATTACATCTATTATTCACTAGGTCATATAAATATGGGGAGATTCCTCAAGATTTGAGACATGCATTTATTAAACCTGTCTTGAACGGAAAGGGGAGTAGGACAAATCCAGAATCATATAGACCCTTAAGTCTACTTTCATGTTGTGGAAAAATAATGGAGAAGGTAATACTGGATAAATTATTGTCAGAACTGTATAAGTTGGGACTTTAAACCATATATCAGCATGCACATGTTGAAGATAGATCTATTACCACCTGTAACATGATGTTCTATAACAATATAATAACAGCTATAAATTAAAAATTGTGCTGTGATGTGATTTATATAGATTTAACTTCAGCATTTGATAGGGTCATGCACAAAACACTGATCAATAAATTAGTACAACTAGGTGTTGATGTACTGTTGATAAGATGGATAGCTGCATGGCTTACAGATAGGTCATGGCAAGTATCACACACTAACTGGACAGGTGAAATCCTTGGTTAATAATGGGCAACTTCAACTACTCCACCATTAACTGGGAAAACTACTCATGTACCAACTCCTTAGCTGAATGCTTTCTGGAATTCATAAATTCCAATGCCCTAGATCAACTTATCCACACTTCCACCAGGGGCAACAATATCCTAGACCTAGTCATTACCAACATGAGTGACCGGTGTTCCACACCTGAAGTCAACTCCTCATTGGTCCGATCCGACCATAAGCTTATCACCCTTGATATCTACATCCCGCCCCCACCCCCCATTAAGGAAACCACAGTAAAAGATTTCTCCAAAGCCAACCTCATGCTTCTTAAGACAGAAGTGGTGAACTTCATGACACCCATGCAGATGGACAATACAGTTACAATTGCTGAATCCTACACAAATGCACTCTATAAGCACTTACACGAGTGCATGGATCATGCTATCCCAAACAGAACCAAGATGCTATCCTAAGCCAATCTGGTGGTTCCCTGCCATAAACAAACTGTACAACAGAAGGAAGAAACTGTTGCAAAAGAGAGTAAAATCCCTTGAGTGGAGGAGCTCCCTGGTCAGCCTCAGTAAGAAGCTGAGATCCCTTATAAGATCCTCCAAAGCTAGCTATGAAAACAAAATTACCACTAAATCCAAGGACAACCACAAAGCATTCTATAGCTATGTCAAGAATCTAGATGGCAACACCCAGATCTGCTCTGAGTTACAGCACAAAGGCATAAAAATTACAGAACCAACTGATATTGCCAACATCCTGGCAGATAGGTTTAGTGCTAACGTTATGCCTTAAAGGGCCCATATCTATATAGGAAGAATGCAGAGTCCCTGTAATCACAACTACACAGGTAAAAGCTGCACACTCTAAAGCCAAAGCCACAGCATCCATGGGACCGGACAACATCCCAGGCTGCATTTTACATGAACTTCAGAACGAACTGGCTCCCCACTTAAGCCTCGTGTTCAATAATAGCCTCGCATCAGGCTTTGTGCCCACTGAATGGCACACAGCAACAGTTATCCCACTCCACAAAGGGGGAACCACCACTGATCCCGGGAACTATCGACCTATTAGCCTGACAAGCCTGGTCTGCAAGGCCATGGAACGTATCATCATGGAACTCATAAACAAAGACATTGGTAACCTCCAATCTCTGGATCCCACCCAGTTCGGGTTTGTGAAAGGCAGATCATGTCTCTTGAACCTGATCGACTTCTTTGAGGCAGTCACCAAAGCCGTGGATGAGGGTAAGCTGGTTCATACAGCCTATCTTGACCTCGCCAAGGCTTTCAACACCATCTCCCATTCTGGAATTATAGCTAAACCCACTAAACTAGGTATAAATTCCTACGTCACAAGATGGGTTGCCAACTGGCTCGCAGACAGAACCCACACTGTAAAAGTTGTAGACTCCAAATCTGACCTCAAAGCAGTGACAAGTGGAGTACCACAGGGTTCCATCCTGGGACCTCTCCTGTTTGGTATCTACTTCTCTGAAGTACAGGCTAACACAGAAGGCCTCTGGCTAATGAAGTTCGCAGATGACTGCAAACTAGGAGCTATAGTCAAGTCCCCAAATGATGTGGACATCCTACAAAAGGGCCTCACTGAGACAGATGCCTGGTGTCAGAGCCATGGCCTCAAGCTCAATGCCAAAAAGTGCAGTGTCATCCCCTTTGGTAAAAACTCTGTACCCATGAACTACCACATAGGCAGCAATCTACTTAACACCAAATGTGTGATAAGAGACCTTGGGACCCAGGTGGACAGTAGTCTCTCCTTTGATAGTCACATTGCCACAGTAGTCAGGAAGTCCTGCTACGTGGCATACCTCATCATAAAAGGGTTCTCATCCAGGAAAAAAGAGGTCATTGTTCCCCTCTACTCGACACTCATTAGACCCATTATAGAGTACAACGCCCCTTTTGGAATGTACCTCACAAGATATCTGCAGCAGCTGGAAAACCCACAGAAGTACCTCACAAAGAGGATTACCGGCCTCAAACAAATACCCTACACTGACCGCCTCAAAAAACTCCAGCTTTACTCCGTAGCATATCGCCTACTCCAAGGTGATCTCTGTCTAACATATAAAGCTATGTCAAACCCAGAGCTGTTGGACATGCTACACCTAAAGAAATCCCAATCCCTCTGAACTACAAGCTCTAGGGACCTAAACCTTGTCACCACAATAAACAAGACAAGCTGGAGGGATAGATTCCTGTCCCAGAGACTTCCTATACTCTGGAACAAGTTACCCATCTATGTCAAGCAAAGTTCTTCATTAGCACTCTTCAAGAAAAATCTTGATGAGTGGATGGGAAATAGGAAATGTACCTCGGTGATCACTTCTCTGTCTCTGCTCAACAGTAGCACAGGAAAATAACTTTCTTGGGTGGCGTAAGCCATGAAACCTTGTTGGCTAGGCTTACGTAGGCCCTTGGACCAATAGCCTAGTACCTACCTATGAACCTATACAGTGAAGGTGTCCCACAGGGCTCTGTACTAGACCCTTACTTGTTTAGATTGCATCTTTCAGACCTTACTTTTTCATCTGAGGTGTTCTACAGTCTATATGCTGATGACCTGAAATTGGGTAAACTGATTACAAGTGTTACAGATAAGGCATGTCTGCAAAATAATTTGACTAAATTGACCATTTGGGCACAGGAGAATAATATGTTGATAAATACATCAAAAACTAAGCATATGAGATTTGGGAGACATAAGCTGAAAGGTGAATATTTAATACTGTTGAAACTGTAGAATCATTTAAGGACCTGGTATATCTGCAGATTCACCTATGAGTTTTTCTAATCATATCAACCAATTGGCCAATGATAGTTATAGATCTATAGGTTGTATAAATAGATTTATAAAGTCTAGGAAATAAAACATAATACATTCATTGTTTATTAGTTACATTAGACCCAAACTTGAGTATGAAATAACAATATGGAAACGCTATAGGAATACAAGCATGAATAAACTGGAAAGAGTGCAGTGGAAATATACTAAGGGCATCCATGGATGTGAAAATCTAACTTATTATGAAAGACTAAAATATCTAAACTTGCACAATGTCTCTTACAGATATTTAAGAGGAGATCTTATTCAGATATATAGGGCATTTAGGGACAACTACCTCTGGGAATGTTTGGGGTTATCAAAAAGTACAAGAGAATCGTCAGATAAACTATGTAGAAGATTCTATAGGAATGAGAAGTGTAGTAATTGGTTCTCTGACAGAGTAACTGATGCTTAGAACAGACTACCAAATTACATTAAAGCAAGTACTAGTTTAGATCTTTTTAAGAACAGCCTGGACATTTATTATGGGAACAAGTGTTCTAGCATATTGGTAAGCTAGAAGGGCTTTAATGCCCATGCTTGAAACATTTGTATGTATGTATGTATAACAGCCATATTTCAAATATATCACTATTGTTTGCCCTTTATACCCCCACTTCGTCAGTTTTTTTCAGATGTCTTGCAGTAAGAGGTTGAGTGCATGTATGTATATATATATATATATATATATATATATATATATATATATATATATATATATATATATATAGAGAGAGAGATATGTAGATATATATGTAGATATATGTATGTGTATGTATGTGTGTGTGTGTGTGTGTGTGTGTGTGTGTGTGTGTGTGTGTGTGTATGTATATATATATATATATATATATATATGTGTATATATATATATATGTATATATATATATATATATATGTATATATATATATATATATATATATATATATATATATATGGGTCTAGGACACATGCTCAGCTAGCATATATCCGAATCACAAAACATCGAACACACATACACGTAAGCACTTAACATCGAAAATGCTTCCGTGTATTTGTAGTTCAAAAAGAAATCTATATTTCTGCAGGGGCACCCCACCTGCACCCCCCTACTTTATTATTTACACTCCGAGATCACACTACAGTGGGGAAAAGGGAATTTTCCCTTACCCACACTGTAGTCCGATCTACAAAACAGGCACACATACATGGAAGCACTTGTCAATGTTAAGCTCTTTCGTGTGTGTGTGTTCGATGTTTTGTGATTCAGACATATGCAAGTCAAGCATGTGTCCGGATCCCATATACATATATATATATATATATATATATATATATATATATAAAAAATATATATATATATATATATATATATATATATATATATATATATATATATATAAAAAGAGTACTACCGATATGTATTTTTCCCTTACGTTAAATGACAGTAGTGCATGTTATGTTTGTAAAAGCATTACAAATTCCTACAGCTCAGGTGGTGTAGAGGTATGTTGCTGTGACTGTAGTGCACAGGGTCCTGGGTTTCAGACTTGATAGTAATTACTTTTTTTTATTAATGTTAAATGACCAGAATGCATTATATGTTTGTAAAAGCACTGCAAATCCTAATAACAGAGATTTTGTAGTGGTACATTGCTGTGATTGTAGTGCTCAGCATCCTCGGTTCGAGACTTGGCAGGGCTGATTATTTTGTTGCTGGGCAGAACAAGGGCTGACAGAGTGATTAAAGCACTTTTAAGCAGTTGTAAGTAGGTTTGCCTGGTTTTGTATGAAGCTAAGCAAGACTAACAGATGGTTATGTCCTCTTAGCTTCACTTAGCGCCGCTTATTCCAACTTACACCCACACTAATTTTAAATAAAGAAAAGAAAAAAAGGGTGATAGGGAAGTGGTAAAATGGGGGCAAGCAGGGGGTAAAACATTAGGAAAACCAGCTATGGATGTGTAGGACAGGTGTAGGAGAGGACCATAGCTCTACATTTCTTCTGCAGCAGCAGCTGTAAATAATGTGTAGAATTTGGAATTTGCAGCCTCACACCCCACAAGGAGGGATGTTGGTGACAGACATTTGTTAAATAATTTGTGGTTAGAATGATTAATTTCACTGTACATGGGGGCAAAATGTAGAGCTATGTATGGGACAATGATTTTTTTGTGGGACAGATGCCTTGTTTTTTTTAAGGTGAGAGTGGGATATTGGGGAAGGGCTGTAGGTATGTTTGGGAGGTAGGTTGAGTTGTCTAGATTGCATTCACAGACAGACAAGACAGACAAGACAGCAGACAGGGTCAATATATGACACATGAGGGAAGTAAACACCTTTGACAGGGAGGGTGGTTGTGAATCCAAAGCCCATGAGCTCCCAAATGGATACAGTGGGACTGAGTTCCCCACACATGGGCAGTCACCAATGCACCTTCACAGCTCCGAAGGTGGCTGTGCTGGGGGCTGGACAGGAGGGGCAGCCTTCCCCTCGAGGTGTGCCAGGTGGCCCTCCATCTGACTCAGCCGTCCATCCAACTCTGTGCAGGTGATGCTGTGCACCATACCCCAGAACTGGCTTTGGGTGACAGGCTCCTCTCTTTTCCTGCACCCGGGGAGGCTGGCCCTATTCCCTGAGGCAGTTCCACCCAAAGGCAGTGCAGGACTAGCAGAGGAGGCAATTCCAGGTTGGGTCCCAGATGTGCTGAGGCCCGATGCCATGGCCAGATGAGACAGGACAAGTGGATCTGCCGGGATCTGCCTTCCCAAACGTACTATGGTGTTGAGGTTTTACAAAATATATTGGTTAGTACTGAACAAAACATTTCAAAATTAGTTATAACAGCATGTGTGGATGTTCCAATTAACCCCATACAATAGATCTGAAACAGCTGCATAGTAAACAGAACACATGCATAAATGGAACAACACTATGCATTGTAAAAGCATGCCAGTAACATTGACAGCAACAGGCCACCAACAATGGTATTTGGACAAGGTATGTTAACATGCAACCAATCAAATATATGAACAATAATAGAACACAAGTCACAATATTAGGTTTTGAGAACAACATACCCGTAGTAGACGAATGATAATTATTGATGCAGATAAGGGGTGGGGGGGGGAGACAAAAAGTTTATTAACAACTGTTTCGGCTTCTAGTTTTCACAACAGTACTGCTCAATACTCTACGGGTCTGCTCTCACTTCACATCTACCTATGGCCCATAACTTCTGTAGCACAAACATACCTGTTAAACTGTCAACCTGGAATGGTATGGGGCAAACTGTGACAACTCTGGGTACATGACTAAAAGGGACTCATACATATCAGGGTTACATATCTGGCATAGAATGGGTACCTTGCACTGCTGTTATGTGAGTGTGCTACTGGCATACTTCACCTGGTTTCCTATCTGTGTCCAGGGTTATTGGCAACAGTGACCACTAGCTGCAACAATGTGACACTTGAGGGACATGTATCGAGAAGAACCTATCCTGCTGTCATTTGCAGGCATGGGGTTTGAGAGTGGAACAGTTGTACATGGTGTATTAGTATGCCCTTCATACAGCTACTACCAACATTTCTTTACCTGTAAAATCTGTGGAAAAAATATCTGTTAACACTACCTGACTGTTTTTACATTTATTCCTAATTCTTTGTGTGTAAATATGCACACATCTTACTACCATTCCCTGGATTCGAACCGTGTCTGGGTGTGTAAATTTAACAGCTAGGCTATTTCTTATCACACTGAGCTACTGGGGAACTGCTGTTTTTTGTTTGACTGGTTTCTGCCTACTACTCTCTTGGTTGGACAGTCTGACCTTGTAATCCTGTGGTGCTTGCATGATAGATAGTGTATTGTGCATTAACCCTTTGAAATAATACAATGTGGAAAGCAAAGGTTAACACACGGCAATGCTACATGGGACACACTGTGATACATTACACATTACTATACAGGGCTCAGAGCTTAGTGTAGTATATATTTCATATTTCATTTATATCTTGTTTTACAGCTCCACAATCTACAGTTTTTCTTAACAGATGGGTCTCAGAGCAACCTCAGTTAATGCATGCTGTCAAACCATATTTGTAATGGAGAACCTGTATACATTCTATTTCTACAACAACATACCAGAGTAACCACAACAGCTTGTGGTATACATCTTTATTACAGTGACATGAAACAGTGCTTTAGTACTATATACCCTGTAGATCAGTACTAGTTGAACAAACTTTATTTATTTGGCTAACACAGTAACAGTATACCTACTGGAAGTAAACAATGTACTCCTTCTTAGTTATCTGCACTGAATACTGCAAGATAGATTTGTACTCACTAGGCTGTTGGTGCAGCCCAGTCTGTCAGCATGGGCTTTGATGTTGCTATAGGGGAGAAAAACAAACATTATGCATACCTGTCTATCACATACTTAGGCTAGAATTTGGTATAAACTATGTTTTACTGATACTTACACACTACTGGAGCATTCTGTGCCTGTGCATCTTGGATCCACTGAGCCAAGAGCTCCTCCATCCTCTGCTTTAAGTCAGCATAATGATGCCAGTTCGAGGGATGCCAGTAGCACTGATGATATCATATGTGAGATGGTCCCAGGCCTCCACTTTGTACTGTGAGCCCTGGTACTGGCCCTGCAGCAGTCTCTCATCATAGTTTTCTACAAAGAGCCCAGCCATGATGCTGGACTCCTGAATGCCACAGCGCTGTGCCTGAAAGCGTGCTCCTTCACCAACTCCTGACATAGTACCTGGACAGATCAACTACAACAGGTTCTGGCTGTATTCCCAACTTTGCAGTTTAAATAAGCCCATATTCCCACCCTTTGCCATCACTGGACCATTTTGAAACTGTTGAGCCCAGTTTAGTGTTGAGCACTGCTTAAAGGGATAAGCGTTGAGCGGTGCTTAGCAGTGCACAAATCCGGTTACCCGAGCTGACTCCTGCTTAGAATTTCAGTCTGAGAAATGCTTATACTGGCTAAGCAGAGCTCAGCACTGCTAAGCATTGCTCAGTTTTCCTATTTAAAAAATATCAGGGTGCAAATTGTTTAATCGTTATCGACATATTATTAAGTGTATATGATTTACTTTACATGACGTCTCCCTATATGCTTTCATTACATTACCTTGGGGTGTGACTATACTGTATGGGACACTTGTGTATACCTGGGTGATTTCACGTGTTATATGCCTTCACACTTCCATTTTGGACCTGCTACACTACCCTGGGTAACAAATATCAGTTACTATACCATTTAACATAAAAAAAATAATTTTAACAATGCTTTCCCATGTAAAAATAAAGTGCCTAGCGTGGTACTTGAACTATGAATGCCTGCATGCAAAGCTGGGGCTCTAACCACTACATTATTTCATCATTATGATTTTAGTTGTACATTTTTATTTAGCTCCTATGGGATGTTTAAGCAATGCTGAGCAGAGAGTCGTAATGTGCAAACCCACTCAGCTACACTTAAACATACCTTAGAATGGGGAAATAAAGGAAATTAATAAAATCACTTTATTTATATGTATCAATATTCCTTGTAAGTCACAGTAAGGGCAATTGTAAGGGGACAAATAAGGACAGATTTTAAATATTGCTCTTACAAACTTAGGAAGTAGATAGAATAATAGGTTTTGCATTAACATGACTTTTCTAAAGGATGTAGAGTCTTCAACTCAAATGTTTGTCATTAGTTAATGGCTCCAATCCTCTGCTATTTGCCAGGTAGGGACAGATATTTGGGGGAACACACCAAAAATATAAGACAGACATCTGGACATTCTGCGAAAGCCTGTAGAGTTGAGAGGTATGGCCGTACGACACTTTCGCAATGCAGTGGGTGTGTAACAGTACCTGTCACACATCCCCTGCATTTATTTAATGATCTCCTATCTATTTCAGTGTCCACGGACACTGTTTTACTATTATATTTGCTTTCAGTGTCTGTGGACACTGAGAAGCATTTAAAAAGTGCCGTATGGCACTTTGAGAGTGCTGGGGGTGTGTTGGATGTGCAAGCACTACTAAAAAATACCCCCTGCACTCAGTGGTGTTCACATCCACTTAGCCTTAGCAGTAGCATGATTTCATGAATATGCAAGGTGCGCTGCTGTTAACGCTATGCAGAAAAAGACACGGTTCACTCCATGCAGGAATAGCAATATTCCTGCACAGAGTTTATTGAATCCTGGGGTATATGTTTTTGTGGAACTTTTGTAGCAGCTACTTTAAGGGAATTGAGTGTTAAAGGTAGATAGCTGCAGTACCTATACAAAGCTGTTATGGTAAACTTGTATATGTTATAGCTTGGTTAGAACTAACTTGAGAAATTTATATATTTTCAGTTTACCTGCATTACCATTTGATGCACTGTTTGTTATTTGAGTTACTATATTGTATTCTTTGCTGTTAATATTATTTTTCATGTGTTAATCAGGGTAGGTAGACTAATTGTGTATCCAAATTTGTTTGGGGTAGTTACGGAAAAGTAGCTATGCAAACATTTCCAAGTGTGGCATATTATATCTAACCAATTTTGTGCAGTACTGGAAGACAGAAATAAGTGTGGAATACACTGCATCTCAGTACTGTAAACAGTATTAGCTGCCACATTGATATAGAGTGAATATTTCAGAACTTCACTTATTTTTCTTGGCAAAACATGTGATACCCTCTATTTATATGAAGATGTTGGATGATGTGTAGGCCACAAAATCAAACAAAAATGTGGACTAAGAGTGGATCCTTTCGTTGCTTCTGTTATTTAGTATTTTGCGTTTTGCAGCATCTACCTAAATGTAGATGCCAGTCCTGTGGTGATGTTATGGTAGAGAGTGTGACCAAGGTCATATTGGCCACATTCCCATGTCCCGCTTTGGCCCTCTTAAAAGGTGGCAGCCATAATTAAAGCAGGTAAAGGGCAAAGCCTCCTGCAGAGGGGATCTGAAAGATGTTCTAATCTAACTAAAATTTAAACTTAGAACCAATCTTTAATGTCCGTTTTTTTCAAATTTGGATAGTATATAATAAGACATAGGTCTATCAGAAAACTGCTTCTGTGACTCATTAACACCTAAAGACTGCTTTTTTTAGGAATGACAATTTAGCTACTGCAATGTTTATTGCTTTTGCTTTTCAACTCTAAAATAATTAGGATTTTTCAGGAAATTAAAAGGTATAACCACAAACAATAAAGTATTGAATCTTCTCTGTTCAAAGTTACATTTGAGGTAAGTTTGGCCTCCCAGGCCATGGACAACCACAAAGTATTCTTTAGCTATGTCTGCAACCTCAAACGCAATACACAAGTGTGTGCAGAGCTTATTGTAAATGGAACCACCTCTGTGGAGCCAGAAGATATTGCAAACCTCCTGGCTGATAGATTCAGCTCCAACTTTATTCCTCTCTCCTCCTCAACCTTCCCTCAGGAAATATCATCAAATATAATCTTCCTACTATCACTAGGGAACAGGTCCTTAATGCTCTCTCTAAGACCAAGAACACTGCATCAATGGACCCAGACAATATCCCAGGATGCCTTATAAATAGCATGAAGCATGACCTATCAGGGCGTCTGGAATTACTATTTAACTGTAGCCTCCAAACAGGCTTCATGTCTCATGAATGGAGAAAGGCAACAGCCATCCCTCTGCACAAAGGTGGGCCATCTACGGACCCTGGAAACTACAGGCCCATAAGTTTCACTAGTGTTATATGTAAAGCCATGGAAAGAATTGTCATGGAGATGATCAGTAAAGATATAGTAAACCTCGAGACACTGGACCCGATCCAGTTTGGTTTTATCAAGGGTAGATCATGCCTAGTCAGTCTGGTAGACTTCTTTGAGAAGGTCACTAAAGCAATGGATGAGGGCAAAATCTTTCACACTGCCTACCTTGACCTGGCCAAGGAATTTGACACAATACTCCACTCAGAAATTGTTGACAAACTCAAGAGGTTAGGTACAAACCTGTATGTCATCCAGTGGGTAGCCAACTGTCTCTTAGACAGGACCCAGGAAGTTAGAATAGGGGAGTCCACCTCTACAAAGTGGCCAGACACAAGTGGAGTCCCTCAGGGATCAGTCTTCGGACCGCTTCTTTTTGGTATTTACTTATCAGAAGTCAAGGCCAATGTCAGTGGTCTCTGGCTGACTAAATTTACAGATGATTGCAAATTAGGAGCTGTCATTGAATCTCACACTGTCACAAATGTTATCCAGGAGGGGCTGACACAGAAAAATACCTGGTGTCACAGCCATGGACTAAAAGTAAATGCCAAGAAATGCATAATAGTATCCTTTGGGAAGTTATCCATTCCTGGTAACTATCATATTGACAACACACCCATTAGAGTTGACCTAGTAGTCAGAGATTTAAGGACACACATAGATAATAATCTAGCCTTTGATCATCACGTGTCTACAGTGGTGAGGAAATAATTCTATGTTGCGCAACTTATAAACAAAGGTATGGCATCTAAGTCCAAGGAAGTCATTGTTCCACTGTATTTGGCATTCATCAGACCTATCATTGAGTACAATTCCCCCTTTGGTATGTGCCTAACCAGGCATATCCAACAAATGGAACATCCACAGAGGTTCCTCACTAAAAGAATATAAGGTGTAAATAATATGTCCTATGCAGTCTGCCTCAAGGCCCTATCCCTGTATTCTGTCTCCTACAGCTTTTGAGGAGAGATCTATGCCTGGCATACAGGGAATTGTCAGACTCCACTCTGATGGACCTGTTGCATATCCACAAAACAAACAGTACCAGAATTACCCTTTCTAAAGACTTAAACCTTGTCTGTGATATAAATAGGACCTGCTGGAGACATAGGTATGTATCCCAGGGACTACCTCACCTATGGAATAGGCTCCCCATCCATGTGAAGTAGAGTTCCTCCCTAACCTAATTCAAGTGCAACTTGGACAATTGGATGGGAAACTGGAAATTCATCCATGGTTTGGCAACTATGTCTCTGATGCAAACAGGTAACCTGTAAATGGGTCATCTCCCAGCCCCATGCTTACACTTATCAAGGGTATCAGAACTTGTCAAAGATTTGGAATGCATGGCTAGGCTTAAAAAGTCCCTTGTGGTCATTTATTAGCCTAGTAAACACCTATGAACCTATGAATACACTACATCTCCTTAACTTAGAGTCAGTATAGACTCTCGCATTTGATAATGTTGTCTGTAAGTTCAATAAAATCTTTCTAAGTGCTCTAACCACACTAACGCCCCACCCCCCTCAGAAGGAAAAGAATCAAAGCCAACTCTGCTCCATGGCTATCCTTAACAACTAAACAACTCATGAAATAAATAGACAAAGTATGGAAGGCCAGGACAAAAAATAAAACAGCTCTTACTTTACAAGCATATAGACAACTAAGAAACCTAACAAAACAACTTATCACCAAAGATAAGAAAATCTATTACTCAACCAATCAAAAGGCTCACACTAATAATTAAAAATGCTCTTGGCCTCTGTCGGCATTTTACATATTATCTGTGCTAGCATGACTGCCTGAAGTTTTGTAAATAATTGTAAATTACCCTGTGTTATATATGCCAGCATGACTAGCTATAATTTTGTAAATAAGTTTATGTATTTTGATTATCACTCTGATTTATGCAAGATGTTTGAGTGTCACTGTCAGGCAGTGTTCGTCTGGCTGACCAAATGTACACGTTCTTTGTGGGGAGAGTTTTGAATGCATGTTTTGCCAGAGTCAGGTGACCTACATATAAAGTCATTGTGTGCCAGGGCTGGGAGAATAGAATCTTCACTGCAGCTGTTTGTTTACTTTTCAAAGTCTGATATGAGAGTGGAATTCTCATGACAGCTTCCTGCTACTTTTGAAAAATATCTGCTATGAAAAGCAGGTTTTGAGTCAGTAGTTGTTTTCCAGAGCTGTTCAGCAGTAGTAGTCCAGTTGTTTCCAGGAGAGTAGTCGTTCCATTTGCCGAAGACAGACAACAGCCTGGAGTGTGGACATAACCTCTCATCTTACCTTACAGGAATAAGAGTATAATCTTGCCATTCTGAAGTATTTAGATTAGATAGGGACAGTTACTCTTCAGATAATCAGGGAACTACAGCTAGATAGAGGTTTTTCTAAAATCAATGCGAAATCTGTCCTACGGTATTATATTCATATTTCCTGTTTGTGAAACTCTGATGTTTATTAGAGTCCATTATTCAGTATTTACATATTTTAAATCCGTTTATTATTACATGTTTTACTATCTCTTATTGTGGCTGGTTATTTAGTTAATATTTTTAATAACTTGACTGTGTTTATGCTTATTGTGATAACACCAGGGCCACTCTGAAAAGTCTTACTGTTTGGGATACATACTACCATTTGTTTCAGTATCTATTTTACCCAATACAACTGAACAACCCTTTTGAACGGTATTGTGGTATTCGACTGGAAGCAGCTGTTACCTTGTAATTTGGGCAAAGAAACACAGCAGATAAATCTGCTTCACTCTTTCCCAAGAGTGAGTGTGTGTGTGTGTGTGTGTGTGTGTGTGTGTGTGTGTGTGTGTGTGTGTGTGTGTGTGTGTGTGTGTGTGTGTGTGTGTAGGGGTGAATATCAGACATTTAAGAGTGAGTGTGTTAGATACCTAGAAATGGGACACAGTGTTCTGTAGTGGTTAGTGCAGAGACTTATTTGGATACCTGGAATGACGCATATAGTCCATTCCCAGGTTTTGGAACCTGTTCCTGATGTACTCTTAGGGGAAATTGTATATTGGTAGCCCTACTTTTAGTGACACTCCCTTACCAGATACAGTGGTAAGGACTGTGACTCCTTATTTACTGCCCGGGGATAAAGAGGGCTCGTCACACCCTCAATCAATAAATTATCAAATCCAGGACAAGCTACTTACCCAACATGAAACACACAGAAATAAAATTATACCAATGCCAACCAATTCAATACCCACTTCAAGACCTACTTTATACTTACAATAACAAGGGCAATTCCCATTGTAAGATAACAAACACACTGTTATTTTTGTTTTTCAGAGTACAGTCATGGCTCTTGTTCTCGGTTTGACCAAAGTAGATCTTTCCCTACTATAATTTGTGACCTGTCCTCCACAACAGAAAGGAATAGTTTTAGTCCACACACATCCCATATCTTAATTGACCAAGTACTGCAACAGAGGCAGCGCATGTGTATATTGTATGTGAGAAGAAATATTTTTGTGGGAAAACCTATCCCTGGAATAAGCAATTGTAAAACAACAAGTGTAAATATTTACTCTGATGTGTTAATTACAGGCACAGAGCCCTACATGTTTACTTCCAGAATTTCTAGTACTTTAATTCCTTTAATTCCTTCCACATCCCCTAAGAGCATTCATGCCCCCCATCCAGTAAACTGAGATATTAATACTGCTTTACAATTTTCTCAGACTGCAGAGATATAAATCTACTGTATTCTAAGCATTGTTTTTGAAAAGTAGTGTCTTTTTATTTTTAAATACATTTTAAAGGCAGAAGAAAGTTTCCTAAAAGTTACCTGTGTGATAACTCAGAAAGTTTCTATCTTCTTCACATTGAGTATGGCCACACCGATTACCTCCTGCTGGTGTGGGAGCTGTTGCCCACTTTGCTTACTTCCAGCCCAATTCCTCCAGTCATCCCATTTCATTATATTTATAGCACCTTGTCCCTACCCAAATTCCCACCCCCCTTTTAAAGGTATACACGTAATTACTGACATTCCCTGGTCACATTTCCTCACATCTCTAATACTCCAGCCAACTAAACCTTAAGCAAAACGTCCCTCTTTTCCTTTCATCCCCTCCTTCTTCAATCCAATACATGCCTCTACTTTTTCTATTATACCCCCCAGTACTTCCCTAGTTTTAAAAATTATTTTTCCTCTTACCTCCACATCACCCCTTCTAACTATTCTCTAGTTTTTGTTATATATTTATTTTACTGATCACTTTCACTCCTCCACTTCTGTCATTTCCTTTAATTTCATTCTTTTAATTACTCTTTATATACAATACTACTATTCTACACAATTGTTTTATTATTCCTCACAAATGCTGCAATGCTGCATTCCTTACATATTACTAAAATCTACCTGTATATATATATATATATATATATATGTCATTCTCCATACCCAGCCACATCATCTCCCAACACTACATATTTCCAACTATAAACAGCTGCTTTTCTATTGTCCTCTGCTACTGTCCACCTGTTTAAAATAAAGTATTACACCCACAACAAAGTAATCAACATGCCTTCACATAGACCAAGTGTGAAATTCAAACACCCTTATACATTCTCCCTGCAGTCTTTTCACTTGAAAACAATTGATGACATCCATCTCAACCCAAGTCCTGCAACCACTGGACAAAATAACAAGTGTCCACCCATACCCAGGTAAATTTGCTCTAAGAGGTTGAGAAGTATCATAGCCTTTCACTCCCAAATATACTAGCAGCCACTGAAATGTGGCTTAAACAAGAAGTAAAAGATGAAGAAAACTCAACCAGGCATATAACACCTCAAAACTTGACATAACCCATAAAAAAGGTGGTGGAGTGGGCGTCATCTATAAGAATGCTTTAAACCACTCTAGGCCTCATATAAGCCCACTCCCACTCTTTAATGCAGAAATAGCTACATCATCTTTGTGAATTAATGTCCACAAAAGCCTTTGCACCAGAGGAGCTTATTTGCCACCTGAAAATAACATAGCTACTGCTTAAAACCTACTCTGTTGGGCATCAAATAATATCCCACTATTGACAATAAATTTAGGAGATTTAAATATTGATTGGTAAACTATTGATAGTACAGTCCTTTTAACTTTATTAATCTGCATGGTTTTCTTTAGCTTATTTCAATTCCCACAATGTACAACACAAATCTGGTAGAGCCTCTACCTTAGTTTGGATTTTTTCTAATGTCTCAAACAAAATCCACTCAAAAGGTGCCTTGCACTATGACATAAGTCATCATGTAACTATCTTCACATAAGACATACACCTAACTAAAAACAGTATTGCTAAAACCTTGCTCATAAACTCTCCTCCTTTGCTAAGTACCAGTTCATAGCAGCACTAAAGTCAGTCAATTGATGGGTTCTGTAGACCCTTCTGTAGCTCTGTTCAGCTCAATAGTCCTTAACATACTAAATGTCCCAGAAAACACCAAAAGAATTAAATCAAATCCAGTACCCTGGCTTTCAAAAAGTTCTAAACTACTCATGAAAGATAGAGACATAGCCTAGAAAAAAATGGAAGCAAGTTAAAACCATAGCTGCCCATCAATATTATAAACACCTGAGAAACTCCCCTGAAAATCAAATCAAAACTGATTAAAAAAAACACTATAATAGTATACAGGCAGCAAATTATAAAAATTCCAAAGCATTCTGAACTATAACCAGCTGTTAAAACCTGGTACACCAACACGTCTGCTAACTTCATCTAACCATACTGTCAACATAGCCAGTGAATTCAATACCCACTTCATCTAAGCAGTGACTGCATTAAACCTTCAGTACAGGCACACGCAGGTTCCTCTCCTCCTTTGTGTCCCAAAACACTTGAGCTCAATGCAGTCTCAATTTCTACAATCAAAAAAACTAACCTTAAAACATACCGCCCTTGACCCTGATTACATACCATCTGAGTACTTAAAGGTTGCTGTTGCAGCCCTAGTTTTTCCTGTCTCTATCCTAATCTACATTCCTCCACTGAAAGCTATGTCCCAAACATATGGAAAAAGTAATGCATTCTTCCTGTACATAAAGGTGAAAACTAAAATGAGCTCTCAAACTTCAGGACTATAGCTATACTTTCTCTACAATAAAAAAACAAACTGTAGAAGTGTATCCAATCTAATCTCTTCAGCGTTCTCACTAACAGCTGCCGCCTTTCCCCTACACAGCATGGTTTCTGTCCTTTTCATAGTGCATGCACAGCTCTCCTTAGTTTTATAACATTTTGGTAACCAATATCAAAGCTCTGGCAAGTTTGCACTTATCTGAAGCTTTCAATATGGTATCCTACCAGAAACTGCATCCAAAAAAGCTTGCCTATGAAATAATAGTTCTCAAATAGGCAATAGCCAATAAAATGGCAAAATGACATATTTTTTGTTCTTACAATTACAGACATTGTCCTCAAGGATCTGCTTTAGGAACCTTGTTATTTAATATATTCATTAATGGTCTCCACCTAGCTGAAGAGGGCTGTACACAAGAGATGCCCTTGCAATCTGACAGATTTGGAGCACTTTTGCAAGGAAGAGTGGGCAAATATTGCCAAGTCAAGATGTGCCATGCTGATTGACTCCTACCCAAGAAGACTGAATGCTGTAATTAAATCAAAAGGTGCTTCAACAAAGTATTAGTTTAAGGGTGTACACACTTATGCAACCAGCATATTGTACATTTTTTATTTTTTATTTTTTTATTTTTTCCTCTAACAGATTTGCTTCTTTTTCAATTGAATTGTATAGGTTATAGGTCACATTAAAGGTGGGAAAAGTTTTGAAATTATTTATTGTGGTCTCATTTTGTTATATCACAAAAACCTGGCATTTTAACAGGGGTGTGCAAACGTTTTATATCCACTGTATATATATATATATATATATATATATATATATATATATATATATATATATATATAGTTGTGAATTTGAATATCTCGAATCCACACTTATGCAGTGCAGCAACGGGACAGGAAATGTTTGGCTGGGATGTGTTACGGAAGTGAAGGTAAGTGAGTGTATGTGAATGTTTTTGTAAGTTGTACGTGTGGGTTAGGGTAGGGAGATGAAAGTATGAGTGTGTGTGTTGGATGTGTTTGTGTATGTGTGGTATGTGTGTATGTGTGTGTGTGTGTGTGTGTGTGTGTGTGTGTGTGTGTGTGTGTGTGTGTGTGTGTGCGCGCGAGGGAGTGTGGAATGTGTGCGTGTGAGTAATCCATTACTTTGCCATTAGTGTGATCTCGGAGTTGGTATATATAAGTAGGGAGGGTGTGGGGGTGCAGCCCCCCCACATGGGGGTTGCAGGGTGGCTTGCCCCCCTGCATAGATGTAGTGTAGGATTGTGTAGTTTATGTGTTGTGGTTTGAATGGTGTGCATGTTGTGTGGTGTATGGTTTGTGCATGTTTGGGATTTTATCGTTTGTGATTATGTGTTTTGGGGTTGTGGGCCGTTCGACTTTATAGTTTCGAGATACTGAAATTCGAGATTTCAATATTTCGAGATTATAAAGGGGAACCATATATATATATATATATATATATACATACATACACTAAAACTTGTAATTAACAATTAAGAAACCATTATTCAATTAAATAATAACCAATGACATCAAAAAAAATTTAAAGAAAACATTATTCAATTAAATAATAACCAATGACATAAAAATATATATTTAAAGAAAATATCTCTCAATTAAACAAATATAAGTTTTCCAAACCATAAAATAAGAAACTATTTTTGCACCTTTAATCTTCTGTCTTTTAAAAAACATTTTTTATTAATAAAATTGTTTAACCAAGGTGTTGTATTTGCCCCCATTTTTAATTGCCACATCATCTCTCTCTCTCTGTTCAACTTTATTTCTATAATCTCTCCCTCTTAAGTCTTTTGGCACCTGTTCCAAAATTGCAAATAAACATTTTTATTGTCTTTACATTACAATGTGTGTCTAAATAGGGCATTATTAGAATTGTTTTTCTTTATTGAATAAAGGTGTTCTTTAACCCTTTTCTGTAAACTCCTCATCGACATCCCTATATAAAAAAGTCACATTCTAGACATACTGCAATATAAACAATTCCTTCAGTTTTACAGTTATATACTCCATAAATAGGTAAGGTCTTGTCAAAATGTTTAAGGTTCACAAAAGGCCCTTTCAAGATGTACCTGCATGTAATACAACCACCACACATATACATACCTTTATTTTTATTGGACAACATTTTCACTGACTTATTTACTAGAATCATTCTGCAATAATTTCTTTATGTTGTAATCATTTTTATAAACAAATTTAGGGGAGCTACCTACCACTTTCATCAAATCGGTGTTCCCCACAATACTTTTCCATTTCTTTCTTATAATGGAACAAATGTCCATATTGTCTACGGTCATGTCCAAACAACAAGCTAAGGAATTATATATAGTGCTCTGTTTATTGTTGTTGTAGCTTAAATGTCTGATTAGAATAGGTGGGAAGTCATTGTTCCTCCTAGATTTAATTTCCTCCATAATCTTTAATAAAACATCTTCTTTGTAGCCCCTATTTATAAATACAGAAGTAATAAATTGGATCTCTTTTTTGGGTCTATATTATTTAAATGAAGATTTCTAACTTCAAATACCATATGGCCGACACCATATGGTCAAAGTTAGAAAACTTTGAATATTGAAAAAAAAAAGTCACCTAAGATGTTAAAGCAGGGGGCAAGCCCACCTGCACCTCCCATTTGGAGGGACTGTGCCCCCCACACCCCCCGCTCTTTAAATATAACAACTTGAGATTGCACTACAGTGCAGTAAAGGGAAGTCTTAGTTTAGGGTTTAGTCTTTTCTTTTTTTTTCCGAATTCAAAGTTTTCTAACTTCGACCATATGGTGTCGGCCATATGGTATTCAACGTTAGAAATCTTTGTTTAAATAATATAGACCAATCTTTTTCAACACTAGAATCACTGGGTGGTCATCCTAGAGGCCCTAATAAATTGGCCTCTAGGTATGTTCCTTTTTATAAATAGTAGATAATTATTCTTAAAGTGGAGATAGTTGTTGGTAAATATCTCCTTCCTGTGTATCTCACTTTCAAATTTACACTCAGTTTCATTCCACTTTATGTACACATCTAAAAAATTCACTATAAGACCTATGTCTCCTAATGTAAATTTCAAAAACATCAGACATTTCGTTGTTTAAAAAAGTAATAACATATTTTTTGTCACCTTCTTTTATAAAATCCAAATCATGCACAAACCTGTAATAAATTCTAAAGGTGTTAATTAATGGGGTCAAAACTGTTTGTTCCCACCACCCAAGTACTACATTAGCAAAAGCTGGGGAGGCAGCTGACCCCATAGCCACCCTCTAATTTGTTAATAAATATTCTTATCAAACAAGAACAAATTATTGCTAAGCATTATATCAAAAACACTACAGAGTAAATAAATTTCATCATTACTAAAATGTTCCTTCTTGGTTAAATAATTTCTTACATAGTCAGTACCTATTTCATGGGGTATACAAGTAAAAAGAGAACACATATCAACTGTAAAAATCAACTACTACCAACATCAAAATAATAATTATGCTTACATAATCAAATTTTTTCTAAAAAAATCCCAGGAATCTTTAATGTAAGATTCCATCCTCTGAAAAACAGGATCCATTGTATAATCAAGGAACAGTAAAATCCTTTTGGTGATATAATTGGGGGACAATACTATCCAGTACCTTTGTTGGGATAACCAAGATTCACAAGAACCATTCACCTACCCTTCAGGCCAATAGTATCAGCACCCAGTTATATCACCAAAGGATTTTCAGTGTTCCTTGATTATATAATGAATCCACATCCACAAAAAATACTAAACCTTCTGAACTTTTGTGCACACTTGGGAACCCTACAGATTTTCATTGTTTCTTTTTAAGTTGCCTTTCTACGTTCTTCCCCCAATCCTTTCTAACTTCCTGTAATTGCTATAGCTATCATACAATAGTTTATATGTCCTAATAATTATCTTCTTATTAACAGCATCTTCTGTTCTAGATTCAACTAAAAAGTCTACCTCACTTCAAGAAGTTGTGATTATTACACTGGAATAAATTAGCAACTAACTTCCAACATGGCAATGAAGGACTTTCAAATGGAACTGACTCATTACTTTCATTCTGATTCCTGTACTTGCCACACCATCCTATCTTAACTGCTACATTTCCAAGGATACATTAGGCAGTACATTAGGTTATGGGTTCTTTCATTGCACTTTGACGTACCAAGATGAGATGCATACAGTTTCAACAACATCTGACTTCACAGTTTAGTGGGTATAATCACTCTGTCCCCATTGAACATAAAGCTTTGGTTATATGTTATCTAACAGAAGCTGTGAATCTCTTCAATTCCTAAAGCTCTTCTGCACATATTGCTAGTTGTATTATCAAACAATAGCACTTTTCTGTCCTCCTCTAGCAGATCCTCCTTACATTCTTTAGGAAAGGATCTACTATGTGATTCTACAATATGCATAAGCCTCCCAGAATGTATTGGCCATGTAGATTGTGCTCCTGTAATGACAACTCTTTGCAGCTGTGCAAGTGTCTTGTGTAAGTATTTCATAAATAAAATTAGAAGTGTCTTGTGGTTATATTCTATTGCAACACTTCCACAGTGCGCACAGTCATTGAACTTTAGACAGACAAATGTAATTGCAGGCATTTCTTTTTTCTACCAGAGCATACTGAGTTTAATGTTCCATTACAGTTACATGTTCTACTTGCATGCCTATGAGCATTTAAAGGGAAACATATGTAACACTTGTCTAAGGAGACAGATTAATTTAAAAGATTTTAATGTGTTAATATTGTGGGAAGAAACATCTTATTTTATGGACTTGTTTGGTTGAGTCATACTGTATTTCAGTAAAAAAGGGAATAATCTTCTAACTAAATTGTTAATATCATTTAGGTCATCTTGAGAAGAAGTCTTAAGGGAAGCTCCATCCATCCATCCATCCATCCATCCATCCATCCATCCATCCATCCATCCTTCCATCCATCCATCCATCCACAACCCCTTTTCCCATTTTTGCACATGGAGTCAGGGTGTCACTTCAACAGTGACAATCATCTAGACCCAAGGTTTACACCACTGGGTAGCTAGCCCTGCTGCAGTAGTTCATTCACAGAACATACTCACACACACACCCACACCTATGGCCAAATTTGAGTGTCCAATCCAGACACTGCACATAAGATACCACAGCCGAGAACTGAACTAAGGAACCTCTTGCTGAGAGGCAACAATGCTATCCGCTGCACCAGTGATCTATGTCTTTCATTAAAATATCAAACTGTAGGAATGATAAAAAAGGGAACTTTGTTCAGAACAAAAATTAATGAATTTAAAAAAGAGATGGTTTTATTACCAAAGTATACCGAGACTGTGGAACACTCTTCTCCTAAGGATTAAGGAATCTGAAACCTTTAAAAATGTTAAATGTCTGAATTATATTGGAGAGAACAAGAAGTACTTGTATACCATGCAGGAGACTGCCATATTAAAGGTTTAACTGACTGATGGTGGCAAGGGATTAACTATGTAACTATGGAACTGCATATGATAAGATTTATCAGTAGGATTCTACAGACTGACACTTGCACATACTTTGCATGTAGTTATAGACCCTGTCCTGCCAAAATGTGTCATATATTTCAACAAATTGACATCTTCTTGACACTTGGTCTTGCTAAGTTTCAAATCCTGTACCCACAGTCGATCATACAGTTTGCTCAATAATTTATCAAGTTCCTCCTTTACAATAACTCAGAGAAGTGTGCCATTAGCCATGTGCAATGGCTTCATCTAGTCCCTCAGTCATGGTTGTTACGATATGCTGAAACACCTGTGGTGCTGTTACGTTTCCAGAAAACACACTAAAAATCAATATCTGCCTAAGGCTGCATTGAGCATAAAGAATTTAGAACTTGTTTCATGTAGTTTGTTCTATCAAAATCCTTTGGATCATGTCAAGCACAGAAAATAATCTGGCATTAGGCACAGTAGCAACTAATTCTTCTATTGTCTGCAATAGATCATGTTCTCTCTTAATCTACCTATTTAGATCTCATGAATCAATACAAGAGTTACTATACTACTGACCCATTCTTTAGGCTGGGTAATTTTAAGTATTACTCATAATGATTTAATGTACTTTCTCTCTAGCTCAGATTTAAATTTAATTGCAGGGGTAACTCTGTCTTAACTGACTGATACTTAACTGAGAGTTAGGGGAGGTTACAGAAGGAACTTTTGAGAGATAAGTAGATCTCTTTCCCCTATATTATTATAAGAAATCTTGGATGTGGTGTTGTTTAAGGATCTGGGTCTTGTAACAAATTTTTCAGTTGTCCATAACACTAGGAATTGAGATCTTTTGGGGCGGAATAGAACTTTAGCTGTATTTTTCAGATCCCAGTGCAACCATGCATTTCTTTAAAAATTTGTATCAGGGCAACTGCCCCCTTATGAGGGATGAAATAAATGACTGGAAAGCTGAAGAAGAGATGTATAGGAAATCTATTTCATAAAAGTGGAAAATATTTTATCATTTTGTTAATTCCCTTATCAACAAATGTATTCCTGCAGAGATTAGTTTACAAAATTAAAAGGTTAATAGATTCCCGTTGTCTCCAAAGTTGTCCAGTACACTTCAAAGACACTTTAGTAAAAAGAAAGATTTTTGGAAAATGAACAGGAAATTTCCAGCTCTGAAGTTCAAAATAAAGCTATATAATTTTAGAAAATAAATAAAAAAACTGTGAAAAGAAAATGGATACTCAAACTAAGGATAACTACAAAACTTGCTTTAAACATTGTTTGCCATTTTAGACGAGGGGATTTCTGGTATAATTTAATTAGTAGTGGATAAGTCAATGGTTATTGAACAGACCAGTGATACAAATATTCACTGTAAACAATGTTTTAATATTTCTAATCCCAGAAATAACACAACAGATAGAAATACTGACAGCAGTCTTATAGCCTGAACGATATTCAGGTAGATACAGCTGAAGCAGCCATTAGGGAGATTATATGTAATACTGTAAATGCCTTTAACGACGTTAAGGATTATTTTTTATCTAATATCCTTTTAAAAATGATGAACTGTCTTACTTTTCTTTCTCAATCTACCTTGTACAGCAGCTTTGCTCCTGAAATTTAAAAAAATGACATTGTGATTCCAATTCCAAAAGAAAAACAGAAACAGTACCACCTCTAATAATCACCCAATAAATCTACCAAGCAGATGTGGGAAGTTTTTTTTTTTTAGAGAATACTACTATCCCTGTTATCTGTTAGCACTAGACAGATATACAAAATTTACCGGCATAGATTCATACCGGGATCTTGTTTAAGTAGCTTTATTGAATTTTACTTCAATGTGGTTGCTGTTTTTTTGATGCAATCTACTTAGATTTGAGAAAGGCACTTGATTCTATGCCACATAGCACTATTTTGAGGTCAGGGAAAACCTAAAAATAAGCAGATCCATCATAGTGTAGATTGCAAACTGGCTGCATGACAGAATTTATTAAATCAGGTTAAGGAATTAGTACTCAAAATATATTTTATAAATGTTGGTGTTCTGCAGGGATCTATGTGAAGGACATTTCAGTTTAGCCCATTTTTGTCTGCCATCCCTTAAGCCAGTGATGTGCAAATATGCAGATGACAGAAAGACTGGGATTATAATGAGAAACATTTCTGTCCTGCAGAGATATGTGGATGATCTGCATTGCTGTTTTTTATGATTAACATGCTGCTATTTAATCCCAAGAAGTGTAGTGTAATTCATTTTGGGGCATTAAATCATGGGTATCCCTATGTAGTAACATATAAAATTACTAAAGCAGTTATAAGTGTTAAGGATCTAGGGGTAACTTCAAATAACCAATTTAAATTCAACAACCATGTATCCTTTGTGTTGCATACATGTTATGGGATAATGAAAGACACTGGGAATTTTTAGTAGCAGGGACAATAAAGTGATGTTACCCTTATACATCACTCTTATTAGGTCACATATAGATTATGGCATGGCAATATGCATTTATATCAAATCCTATGTTGATATGGTTAAAATAATCCAGAAAATGTTTACAAGGCAGATTACAGGTCTTACTAACTGGCCTCATAAGGGCATACTTAAGACATTAAATTTACATTCAGTTGCATATAGACTTATGAGAGATGATGATGTTATTCTTATTTTAAAGTGTCTCAGCAAAGAAAGTATGTCATCATTGTTTGATGTTGCATTTACTGACCACTGTGTCAATACTTGGAACAGGAATCTTCCTCTCAAGTTAAGAATAACAGTTTTGTATGCAGGGGAGGTAGGCATATTACATCTTCCCCTCTTGTTTAGATAACCAGGCTGGTACATCAATTTGAGATACAAAACTTCATGGAGGCAAACTCCTATGGCCTCTGCTGAAGCTTTGAGTTTGCCTTAACCATTACATTAAATGTTGAACATTTACTTGTATCACAACCATTTGCTACACATCCTCATCAGAAATATATTGCAAATGTTAACTAAAAACTGCCTTTCTCTCATTCAGATGTGCAAAAGTGCCTTCATTTTTTTTCACCTGGATGGCATGAACTCTTGCCATCATACCTTCAGGAACATGTACATTTCTGTCATATATATTTTGTTTTTTCAGTTGTATTTGCAAAGCTTCAACTTGAAACGCTATCATGTGTACCTTATTTTTCTATACAGAATTCAGACAGGCTTCCCAAATTGGTTTAGCTTTAGGCATACTTCCATTTTAAATTCATCATATTCAGAGGTTCAACAATTATATTGAATTCTAAACCAGTGTCCAGTTTAAATGTAACTGCTTCCTGTTTTTCCACAGCTTGTCTAACCAAAAGTTAATTTGGCTCCCATTCACAGTTCTGATACCATAGAGATAATTTGCCAGACCACGTCTGAATGAAATGCTGTGTATTTATCCTGCTCAGTATGCACTAACTATACTTCATTGTACTAATACACATTTCTGATTCCACAACAATAATGTTTTGCTGATTTGTTTTTTTTCTGTTTCTCGAGTACTCGGGTAAATGATTATTGCCTTCATATAGTCTACACATTTGATTTGACCTTTACAATGCTCATTTTGCATGTCTGAATCACAATGTTTACACAAAGTTTTTTTTCTGCCTGCATATTTCTTACTAGACATTATCCTGTTTACCACGTGGTTGTCTGCAATTTTGTTTTAATTTTTACAAATTTTTGGCTTTATTTGCTTTCACACTTGTCGCATACTTCAAATTATCTTGTTGTGCATTTCAGTTACACATTTGAGAATTTATTCACTAATCTATGACTTTTACAATGTTAAATCTGTTTATCTCAATAATCTTCCCTTTGAACGACCATTTCCATTCTTAGCCCTGCACGCTGTACTTCATTTCATAGCTTCATAGGTTAATACCAGGCTAACTGCCCTTGCAGGCCATTTTAAGCCTAGCCAATTATCCCATTTGAAAATCAAACCCTGCACCTTTTGTTTGTAGGGTAAACACCTTATTAATTATGGCAACAATCAGTCAAAGTAATTTGTAACTTAGTCT
Organism: Protopterus annectens; assembly: GCF_019279795.1. Classification (NCBI taxonomy): domain Eukaryota; kingdom Metazoa; phylum Chordata; order Ceratodontiformes; family Protopteridae; genus Protopterus; species Protopterus annectens. Next base: position 602,398,747 of record NC_056739.1, on the reverse strand, counting down.
TACCTTAACGGTGGTTTTATTTTCAGTTCAGTATGTAAAGGTGATTCTGAGCACTGGGGTGGGGGTGTTCTTTTTGTTGATAGCACCGATGTCCAAGTTGTTGGTTTAACTTCTGGTGTTGGAGTTCTAAACCTTACAAGGATGAAATTTATTTGAGTTCAGCAGGAAATTCAGATGACGGGGATGTTGATATTAATGAGGCACTGTGACTTCCTAAACACTGTAGTGAAAGGCATTTCTTTTCTGCTCGAGTGAGCAAATGACCGAAACCCAAACGGCCGGGCATACTCATGCGAAAGTGCTTTTCACCGAAGAAGCACTTTCACGTAAGAATCCCTGTTGGTCCGGGTAAGGGAAATTTCCCTTTTCCCCACTGTAGTGCGGTCTCGGAGGGAGAATATTAAAGTAGGGGGGATTATGGGGGGCACAGCCCCCACATGGGGAGTGCAATGCCCCCCTGCTAAAATGTAAATATAGTGTTTGTTTTTTTTTTGTAACATGCTTTAACAAAAGCGCTTTTTGATAAAAGCCTTTCATTAAAGTATGTTCAGTTATTATGGATTTGGACATTTGCTCACTTGAGCAAACGTCCTAGCTCCATATATCTATAGATATATATATATATATATATATATATATATATATATATATATATATATATATATATATACACACACACACACACACACACACACATTATATCTGTATGTTATTTTACACATATACATATGCATATATATGGGTATATCTGAATAGCTAAACAACATATGATTGATAGTAAAATGACTGAAACCAAAGTATATCAAAGTAAAAAGACCTATACTGAAAAATATCTAAACTGAAAAGTACTGAAAAATTTGGAGCTATACTAAGAAAGGGTATATGCCCCTTTGTCCCTGTTGTGCAACCTCGAAACTAGAATATATAATTAGCAGGGGATGTGGGTGGTGCTTGCTCCCCTGCAAAAACATTGAGTAAATGTGGTTCAACTTTGTCATATTTTTCAATGGTTTTCTATTTGGTTAGTTATTGTCACATGTCTTAATGTTTTTGTGGGGTGCAAGCCCCTCTGCACCCCCCACACAATGCCAATTACATATACCAGCTCAGAGATCACACAACAGTGAGTAAAGGGCATAAACCCTTTAATAGTATAACTTCAATTTTGTCAGTCTTTTGTGTTTAGATATTTTTACATTAAGATATTTTGATTTCAATCATATGTTGTTTAGAACATTTCAGGTACATCCTACTACACACACACATATATATATATATATATATATATATATATATATATATATATATATATATATATATATATATATATATACACACACATATATATATATATATATATATATATATATATATATATATATATGGGTCTACCTGAAAACACTGAACGCTGACAATGCCAAAAACGAGATAACCAACACCGGAAGATCAACAACGGAGATGACCGACGATTGAAAATCCCGACACTGAGAACATCGACATGTTAAGGTAAGTGTGTGATAGTGACGGATGTTAGGGTCAGCGTGCGGGTAAGGTAAGTGTGCGATAGTGACAGACTTTAAGGTTAGGGGTGGGTTAAGTGAGCTAGGGTTAAGGTGCAGGTAAGGTAAGTGTGCGTTAGTGACAGACTTTAGGGTTAGGGGCAGGTTAAGTGAGTTAGGGTTAGGGCGTGCGTTAGGTGAGTGTGCAATAGTGACAGACCTAAGGGTTAGGGTTTGGGTTAAGGTTAGTGCATAGATAGTTGTGTATGTAAGGTTTAGTGTAGGTTTATAAGGTTTTTGGTGTGCTTGTGTTGTGTGTGTGTTTTACAGAAAAGGTATTTGTTTTGTTTTGTTAATTGTTGGGATTCTGGTTTGTCAGGCATGTGAAGTTTCGTGTTTTTGAACTTTCGGTTTTGTGGTGTTGGTTATCTCGTTGTCTGTGTTTTTGCATGTCGGTGTTTTCAGGTAGACCCATATTATATATATATATATAAAACACTGGTGACTGCATTGCTTTCATTTTGTGATCACACTTACTGTTATCACTGCTGTTTTTTTCTTAATGTTTTGTCTTGCAGCAGTATGTACATGTCAAATTTGTTTGGCATGTAGGGAAGGAAGTTAGTGAATGGTATGGATCTGTTTAAAAGTTAAGAATTTAAAATTAGGAATGAGCCTGTAACAATCCTCACAGTAGCTGTGTCTGATACATTATACCCACAAACAATTTTTTTGGGCAAGTGTCTAAAATTTGGTGAATTATTTAAATACTATGGTATGTAAGCTGAACTTTTATTTAATTGTTTTTTTTTTAAAGAAAAGGTATTACAAAACTATAGAACAGGTATGCAGTGCAGTTTATGAGGGAACAAAGGTTTATTCATGAAATTATGTGGATGGTGCTAGAGAGTGAAACTATGATAGTGCTGGGAATATAGCCAGCAAATAGATTGTGATATGCACACAGGAGTCACGTATGAAGTGTGCATCAGTGTTGTGTTAAAGTTGTAAGTGTGTGTGAGTGAGAACCCTGATGGGACATTCTGCAATATTCTGGACAGTTGAAATATATGCACAGTACAACTAACATAATATCTTGGCTGAAACATCTGAAAATAATAATTATAACAAACACACAAAAAACACACACAGTTATGCCATTTTTAAAAACAAACTGCAATAAGCAGTACATGACAAAGAGAACCTTCCTCCCTATAAAGCATCTTTTCTGAGTTGGTTGAAGACTTTTGACTTGCTACCCTGTGAGTACTGTATCCTGATATATATACCCTGTGTTACTCGCTCACAGCATTTGTGATGTTGATGACATCATTATCTCTTTCCAAACCACTGTACGCATCTATGGCTGCCCCTCCCCTTCCTTCTTTCTCTTACATTTGGGAACACTCACCCTTTATTATACTTTTGACCTTCTAAGCCTACCTGATTTCTTTTATTACTCCACTTTGCAACAAATGTTTTGTCACTTTCCCTCATCACCAATAGCCATACCTGCTTATTAAATAATCTCAATCCTCTTCCTGAGTGTACTTCCACATTTACCTACAATTCAAGCAATTGCATCCAGTCATTTTTCACCTCTGACTTCACTCACCTTTTCTGTTCTCCAACCTAATTTCTGCTCTTGGGCTTCCAATAGCCTAATGCTTTCCCCTACTCCATCCACAATGCATAAACTTTGTCTCAGTCACATGGCACTCTAGTGTAAATGGCATTCATGCCAGGTTGGACCTTCCATAAGAATAGATTGGCCTAATGAAGCTTGGCTTATTGCCAAGTACTAAAACTTGGCTAAAGTCCACTCCTGTAATTCTTGCCTTGATTTCCACTTTGTTCTAACTTTCAAGTCTATAGGACAGTTAGATGACAGAGAGATTCCACTGCTTTACTTGAACAGCTTTCTGTTTCCTCTCAGAATCTAACAATCTCCCCCAGTTGTACTGACCAGGAGCCGCAATGGATTATTTCTGAGTGCTAAAGTGGTGGATCCTTTCTTGACCATTACTTTGTCATGGTGATGAGCTTGTGTGCCTCAGTGAAGTCATGAGCTATACCATACAGGGCCACACAAGATGGGCAGATCATGACAGAGAGATCAGGCAAAATACAATCCACTGCAGAAGGTAATGGCAAGCCGCACTAGCATTTTTTGAAAAAAAAATGGACAAAAGCAGCCAGAGGTATATTGAAATGTTACCAGAAGATGAGATCCCCAGGTCTGAAGAGCAGAGACAAATATAAGTATTTTTTAGAACTAATAATGCCAATGAATTAATGTCAAAAGGAAGTTCACCTGCTGAAGTGCTCAAAGATGAAAAGTAAGTCCAATGTGATAAAGCATTATATACCACTGGAACTTGGAATGTAAGAACTATAAATAAATGTAAACTTGATATGGTACAGGTTGAGAAGACAAATATAAACCTTGACATTTTGTGAATTAGTGAACTAAAACGCAATGGATCTACTGTAGACAACAATCTTGCAGAAAAATGCAGTAGCCATCATAATTTGAAAAAGAGTGCTAAAGTCAGTGCTTGGCTAAACCACCAAGAAAATGATAGAATGATCTCAAGTAGAGTACAATTACTATTTAATTACTATTGTAATTCAGTATTACAGTGATGCACGTTTATACTTCAACAACTGATGCTGAAGAGGAGAAGGTTGACCAGTTCTGTGGTGGATCTGTAGCACCTTTTAGAAATCACACCATAGAAAGATTTACATTTACTGTAGGTGATTGGAATGATAAGGATGGAGGTCAAAATACAGCTGGAATATTAGGCAGGCTATGAATTACGAAATGAATCAGAACAAAGACTGCTGCAATAATTCACTAGTCATAACAAAAACTCTTTCAACAGCCTAAGAATTGGTTTTACACATAGATACTTCCAAATGGTCAGTGTCAAAATCATATTGACTATTTACTTTGGAATTAGAGAGATGGAAATATTCTATACAATCAGCTATAACAAGACCTGGGGCTGACTGTGGCTCAGATCATCAACTTCTTATCACAAAGTTTAGAATTAAAGATAACAAGAACCATCTCCAGGCCAGTGAAATATGAACTTAGCAATATTCCAAATTAATATGCATTGGAGAAGAATAGATTTAAAAAAATTAGATCAAGTGGACAAGGATATCCTAAAGAGCTAAAGAGAGAAATTCAAGATATTGTCCAACTGGTGGCAACAAAACCATATTCCAAATAAAAGGAAAATTAATAAGACAGAATGTCTGTTTGTACTTTAGAAGTAGCTGAGGAAAGAAGGTGAGCAAAAGGCAATGGAGACAAGAAAAATATATCAAGCTAAATTCAAAGTGTCAGAGAAAATAAAGAAGAAGAAATAAATGACCAGTGCAAAGACATAGAAGACAACAGAAAAAAACAAGAGTTCTTTTTTCAGAAAGACTGATGATATTACAGTAAATTTCCAGGTAAAATAGGTAAATATAATAGGGATGTAACAGAAGCAGAAGATATTAGGAAAAGGTGTAAGGAATTTATAGAAGAATTAGGCAAGAAAGACACCAACACTGAGAGATATGATGGTGTGTTCTTTGATCTGAAGCAAGATATCCTGGTGCATGAAATTAAATGGGCCACAGAAAGCCTTGTTAAAACAGGGTTGCAGAAAGTGATGTAATTCTAATTGAATTGTTTAAAATCTTGCAAAACTGTGCTACTACACTGTTGCATGGAATGTGCCAGTAAATTTGAAAAACAGGACATTGGCCATCAGATTGGAAAAGTTAATTTCATATTCTTTTCCCCCAAAAAAGGCAATGCTAAAGAATATTCAAATGATTAAACAGTTGCATTCACTTCTTATGCTAATATGGTAATACTCAAGTTGCTGCAAGCTAGATTTCATCAATGCATAGACTGAGAATTGCCACATGTGCTTGCTGGTTTTAGAAGCGGTAGAGGCCCAAGAGACGAAATTGCCAGCATCTGCTGGATAACGAAGAAAGCAAGGGAGTTACAGAAAAAAATCTGTTTTATTTGTTCTGATTTTCTATGTTCTCTTCCAAAAGGCTGCATCTCATGGGTGCCTGCAGTCTCCCATTGACCATCAACTATCATCTAACACTTCTGATGAATTTGCCTCACTTCATTGAAAGTCTGTTCTAGAATCTGCTGATTGCAGTACAGCTATCGATTTTCAGACCAACTACCATGACTGTGCAATACAATATTTCTCCATATTCAAACACAGGAATATTAGGCAAGGCATGCTGTCCTCCATTCAGCTAAATCATACATTTTACCTGAAAGATATGAAACATGAACTAATGTTTTATTCTTCTCATGCATACACCTGCTGTTTCAGTACTTGGAGATTAACAGCATCAGAAGTACACTTATATTCATTTACATTTTGAAATTTGTTTACCAGGAAAGTCCGATTAGATAATGTTATCCATTTTCAGTAGAGGCCCAAGGAGAAAAGCTCCACAAATAAAAGAAAAAAATATATGTATACACAGGTGAAAACTGCCATCACTTTGCAACATAATGTAAATACATAGATTAATATAAATATTATTATACATATAGCATGTCCAGTAATATACATATACCATGATTAGCACAAGAAAAATACAGTATCATGTAGCACTGAATTGTGTGGACATAATATACATGCAAGAGTTTATTACTCACTCAAAGCAAGCATCAGAGTGGAAAATTCAAACTGTGGATGGGGGGGGGGTGAGTAAAAGTATTTGCTTCAGGTAATAAGTGGAGTAGAGATGGAAATCTGGAGAAATAACGAGTAAAAGCAAGATTAAGAGTAAGGAAAATAAGAGTAAGAGAAATAAAAACAAGGAAAAGGAGAGACAGGATATATATAGTATTAGAGAAGAAGAAGTTGACATTTTAGCCAGGAGAGCAGGAAGTGCAAAGCCAGGAGATGAAGGGGAATTCTTTTAGTTGGAGCTTAAAGAAATGAATGTTAAATGTTTGCCCTGATAGGTGTAAGGATCATCTGCCAGAGTTTTGCTACTCAGTGTGTGTACAGTCTTTGATCACAGTTTTTGTAAGACTTACAGATGTTAAGTAGATTTTTGTCAGAACATCAACGGTATAGCACTAAAGCAGACGTTACCAATGACTGCTGCTGCTGCTGTTTCAATTTAATGTTCTTATCACGTCTGTTTACAGTTTCATCCAACTGACTACAGAGAATTGGATAACACAGACTCAATCAAATATTATTCATGAAAACATATTTAATGAAGTATTGGATACCTTAAATATCGTTTTGAACTCTATGGATTATAAGTGTATATACCTTCCTGCATAGTACAATGATCATTAGGTTCATGTTTCCTTTTACCAATGAAACAAATACAGATTTAGTTTGCATCCTAGTGCTGGTAATGTTTTCCATACAGGAATGAAGAACGGTGCTGTTGGAAATCCTGTCTACGCCTTTGTATCATACTTGCCTTGCATGAACTCCAGTAGTCTAACTTAAGCTCATGACAGCAAGAACTCCAACATGCTGGTGCTCCATTTTCCCAAACTGAAGGGGAACACTTGCATGAAACACTGCATTAAGAAGCCATGGATATTTAAACAGTACGGAAAGATTTTATATTTGTGTGATGATCTTGTTGTTGTTATGGTGGTGAAATGAATAAGGAAACTTAAATATGGGTTTACATTTACAGAGTTACTGAATTTTAAAAAGGACAGTGAGGCAAAGAATGCTGCCACAGTTGCATTCTCCTGAAGTGCTGTGCTGATGATAATGTCATGGACAAAACGTGCAGTTGTGTAACTAAACATACCATAGCAGGAGATGTTCATATGACTAGTGCTGCAGTAGCCTAAGCTACATGGGCTATATCCTGCCAGGTATATAACAGCCTGTCATCTTCCAAAGCTTAAGAGCATGTTTCACATGTCCTAACCTTCAGTCAGCTAGAGCTTAGATGACTAAAAGTCAGGTTTGGACACTACTAAGTCCTTCACAGCTTTCATGACAATTAAAATAGGGAGGCTAGATTCCTGAAAAGGTCAGTGCTAGGAAAATAAACATAAAGGTCCTTACTCTAGCAAAATGGGTGGGGGTGGAGGGAGGGAGGTAACGGATACTGCCTCAATGTACTTTTATGGTACATTTACTTACACAGCTGTACTTTGTTCATCATATTGATCACTTCTGTGATAGCCATAGCTATATTTATAGAGAACCACAGCCTAAACTGACTTGGACAAGGAAGGATGGGTGTCCAAACAGCCTATACAGAATTGTCCTAGGAAAGACTGTCCTAGACCTGAAGAAGGAATATAGTTTGTAGTGCTTTGTAAATGTAGGTACAGATGACCAAGTTCCAAATTCAAGAATACTTCTAGAATTCTACAACTTCCAAAAAGCCACAGATGAAGCCAAAGCCCTAGTAGACTACATCTTGACCATGCCTGGTATTGCCTTGTTGTGGTGGATATAATAAAGGGTAACAGCATGAATCAAGAATTTGTTAATATTGTGCTTTGAAACCAGTTGTTTGTTCTTCTTGCCTTCACAGGAAACAAACAACTGATCAGAATTTTTGAAATTTTTCATTTTGCCAAGCTGATATCTGAGTTGTCTGTGGATAACCTAAGTATGGAATGTCCTTTCTCCCTCATTTTTAGGTTCTTGAAAGAAGACAAAGAGATGGATAAATTGGCCTAAAGTAAAGTTGAATACCACTTTAGGCATAAAGAAGAATTAGTTCTCAAAGAAAACTTGTCCCTATGGAAAATGACATAGGGTTGCCCCACTGTAAGAGATTACAACTCAGATACCTTTATTGCCATGGTCAAAGCAATTAGCAAAACTGTTTTCCATGTTAAGCTGTTCAAGTCAGCCTGATAAGCTGGTTCAAATGGAGCACGAGTTAATCTAATTGTGGACCTTTCCTCCCCAGGCCTCCGCTGTAAATGGACCTGTGTCTAGTCGGAGTATTCTGGTAAACAAATGTAAAATAAAATAAATAAATGAACTTTCCAAGACAAAATTAAGATACCTAGGAGGAGCCACATATGTTCTAGAACAGTTTTCAAAAACATTTGTACATGATATTCCATTGAAAGAGAGGGATCCATGGGCAGACACGCTGAAATGAGCATCAGGTGAACCTTGATGGGGAGGTATTTGAGGCCAGAGGATAATAAATCACAAAAATATTCAGGAGCCAGAGAAATACTAGCCTTCAAAGGGTCCTGGTTCTTGTCTTGGCACCAACTAGAATATCTTTTCCATTTACTAGTATATGATTTTCGAGTAGCAGGTTTTCTTCCCTCCTCTAATACCTGCTGCACATCCTCAGAAAATAGGTGATTAAAAGATATTAAGACTCTATCATCCAGACAGTTATTTGCAGTTGTTTGGCATTGGGAAGTATCAAATACCCCCCCCCCCATCTTATGTGAGTAGGTCCTGTCTGTGAAGAAGCTTGTGATAATGGCCTTTGGCCATTTCCAAAGAAGGGAGAACAATGGTTGCCTTGGCCAGAAGGATTCACCACAGTCATTTTTGGAGAGTCCTTCTGAATCTTCAGAATGACCCTGGATATTAGTGGGAAGGATAAAAAAGCATACATGAACATTCCTACTCAAGGAAAAGAAAAGGCATCTGTTTTCCAGGCCTCTTGCATGGAGTACTGGAACAGACTTTTGCCAACTTTTTGCAGTGACTGACAACAAAAAGATTTCTCTGAGGTGTTTTCCACAGCTGGATCAATTCCTGAAATACCCTCTGATTCAGTTTTTATTCACAAGATTCTTTCCTGACCCTGCCTAGCTTTGTCTGCCATAAAATTATGCTCTGATAGGATATAACATGACTGTAGAGAGAGATTGTGCTTAAAAGCTATATGTCAGGTTACCATGGCTAGTCTGCACAGAGAGTACGATCTGGTTCACCCTGTTTGCTTATCTACCAAATGACTGTGGTGTTTTCTGTTAATATTTTTAAAGGTCCTGGGTCCATAAATGATGAAGAGAGTTGAGCTTTGGTCTGTCTTGTTTGTTTTCAAGATCCTGCTCTTTTAAACCTATAAACAGTGCTCCCCAGGCAATGTCAGAAGTGTTTGTTTTTATAGAATGGGCTGGAGCTTGAATGGGAAATGGGAGACCTGGATTCAGATAAAATTGATCTCTCCACCAAAGAATTTCCCTTCTCACAGATCCAAATTACTGAAATCTAAAATCTTGAGGGTGTGTATGCTGGGACTGTATTTATTTTAGATACCACTGAATTTTTCTCACGTGTCGTCTTGCTGGAGGAATTATAGATGCCATATGACATAGTACCCTGAGAAATTCCCTTGCTGAAATTTTTGTTTGCGTGCAAGAACTCAGGAATAGCTTTAGCTGTAGCTCTATATATAGATTGACATTTTCCTATGGAAGAAAGCTTTATGAAATGAGGTATCTAGGAGACACCCTAGGAAAATAGTCCTTTGTGAATGGGTTAAATAAGACTTTCAGATGTTCTCCTGAAACCTCAGTCTGTTCAGGAGATCCCTCACTCAAGTGAGAGATTCCTGGCACTTTGAAAAAGACTGCAAAATAAGCAGGTCATCTAAATAAGGACATGTGACTACCCTGCCATCTGCAATAGGCTACCACTTGAGCTGTACACTTTGCAAATACAGTTGGAGCAGCAGATACCCCAAAGGGTAGTGCAGAGAACTGGAAGTGTAATCCAGACACAGAAAACATTAAAACAATTCTAAAATCTGGAGCTACAGGAATGTGATGATAAGCATCTTTTAAATCTAAGGTGACCAAAAACTTAAATGGGGAATTACATGTAGCAGGTTGTGAAGAGATAGCATTTTGAATTTGGGCACTATCAGAAACTGGTTTAAGAGGGAAAGGTCTATAACTATTCACCATGGTTCTTATTTCTTTGGCAGCAAAAACATTCTTGTATAAAACCCTTCTCTTGTCTGAGGAGAGTACTGTCTCTATCCCCCCTGAGGCAGCAGATGCTGACGGACAGAGGGGAAAGAGAATGTTGATCTGGTGGATGAAGAGGAATCCCTTGAAAGACAGGAAGAGATTCCCACTGCCATGCATACCTGTGGTGAATCACTTTCACAATCATTTGTCTGATACTGTCTGTTGCCAAATAAAGAAATGGAGGGTCAACTTTTTGGGAAGAATTAAAGGCTAGCCAAATTTAGAAGTGGTGTAGATTTTTGAACACAGTCATTCATAGTTGTTAGTCTTCCTCATTCATGGTGGGGGGGGGCTTCACCTTTCTTCTTGGAATCTACCTGCCATTGCTTTTAAAAGTCTGCTTACAGCAACTTGCTGTTTCTGCCTGTTTTGCTTTTTGTAAAAAGTTTTAGCGGGAGCAGTAAACTGCTTGATAAACTTAGAGAAGGAATGCAAACTTCTTAAGGATCTCTGCAGAAATTGGTACAAAGACTACTACTCTGTCAACTTTAACATGCAAAGAAAATTTTTGAGTATGCAACCAAGCAAATCTCCCCATAACAATTCCTGTAGGCAATTTATGTGAGCACTTTTCTGAAGTCCAGCGAAAGTCATTTACTCCAAGTTTATTTGGCATGAACATACAATCTCACTATTAAGGAAGTGCTCTGACATAAAGGAATGTTTATGTCGCTTCTTAAAGAATTAAGTTTTGTATGATGTAAAGTTTTGTTCAAACTTTAATCTCAGTTAGATATTTGTTTTAAGAGTACCACTCCCTATATTGGTAGAAATGTTAGACAGATATATATGTAGAACAACAAGGAGACTTTGGTTGATATAAGACAAGAATTAGACATTATAAAAGGACCAAGGCAAGTTATAAAGTTTTATAAGTGACTGCACACACACACACACACACACACACACACACACACACACATACACACACACACGCACACACACACACACACACACACACACACACACACACACACACACACGCACACATATTCTAATGAATCAGAACTGTTAATGAACTCTGTAGTACCCTATACTGAAGATGGAAAATAGTTGTTTGTGAATAGCAAGATGCTGGTAAATAATGAACTAAAATATATAAACGTTTAGACTGTAACTTGCTTAACAAGCTGTTTGCTTTATCTACTTTATTAACTCAAACTCGAGCCGAGGGCATTCTTTGCATAAAAAAATGCATTATATTTCGTATTCAGGCCATTTGGCAATGTATCAGCAGACACTTCTTCAAAATCCTGCCCTTGATCTTGTACGTAAATCAAACCGGCTAACTGTTGAATGTGTACATACTTCAGTAGATTGTGAAGAGAAAGGCTTGTATTATTATTTCCACAAGTTAGTACAAGCCAGACCTCCTTCACAGTTGAATCTCTTTGCAAAAATGTAATGCGTATTTGTCTTTTATAAAACACTGACTAACACAGAGTGAAAGTAAGACCCCTGCTCTCAAAAATATAACACATTGGATAAATATTTAAATTATATTACTTCTGAATAGAGATAGGAAAAGCACTCAGTTATATATACGTTTCTGACAAATGTATTTATAAAAACTAAGAACTTATGCTCACAGGCACTGCTTCACAGTAAAAGCCATTAAACATTAAATCTCTAATCAACTATACTTTAGAATATGTTTGTTCTTGTTTTCTGATCCAGTTTAATGGATATTGCTTCATTTAATCCTTGCCACCTATCAGATGAAAGCTCAGTTTGTCTCCAGTATGCCATCATTTCCAGCTTGTTAATTACATCACCTTTTCTTTAATTTAAATAAACCACATTCAGAAGTTGACATTTAAACTAATAGTTATCATTAACACATATCTATATAAGGAAATGGAGTATTTTCAGGTATTTATCTAAATGCTGGACATAGTTTGAAGCATTGTACTTTGCAGTGACTATTATTCTATCTCATTTTCATTTTGCAAGTATCCAAAACTTCAACATGCTGCTTCATCTAAAAAAAATGGTTAACCAAACCCAGTAAGCCAGAGAACTGATGCACTCTATTATGGTGCCTATAATTCAGCATTTCAGATATAGCACTTGCATATGCTACATTATGCAATTACACAGTTCACACCAGCTTTAACTGTTGGTGTGGAAAGCAACAATATCTAGAACACTGCATACGAAAACTTTTGGGACTGGAAGGAATATCGGGGAAGATGGTGCAGAGATTCCAGCTCATTGTTAGGAACAGGCCAAAAAGAACATGTATGCATAATAATGTGTTGAAAAGGTACATGTCAATGACTGTGCCATTAAACTAAGATGGAAGGCTAAGGGGAAAGACAGAAACAGTATTGGGGGCAAGTGTTTAAGTAGTAGGCAGAAGGTAAGAAAGAAATGCATTAAATAGAAGGGGGACAAAACAATGACACTGAGTGAGGGTGGGGAGTCCTTCAAACAGGCTATAAAGCTTCAATGAACTTGAAAACGAAAAATTAAAAAAAACACATGGTTTCAGATGAGTCTAATGAGGTCCCCATTTGAAGGACGAAAGCACTTACTCTTTTGTGACTAAAATTGTTTAAATTTTTATTTTGCTGTGTTTTTTTTTTTTTAAGGGTGGGTAACCTTATACCGCAATGCAAAGTATTCTGGGTAGGACGATGGTAGACCTTCAAACAATGATGTGGGAGGGGAAGTTAGATATTGCTGGCATCACAGCAGTATGGGATAATGACAAAGGCTGATTTGTGGGATAATCGTTTGAAATGTCAGTAACCACTAGACCGATTCCAAATATTCCCTTTTCTCTGAGGTATGGCAATCTCAGAGTTGATATATATATATAAGTCCAGGGGGTGTGGGGGTATGGGGGGGGGGTAATGGGGGCTTGCCCCCCCCCTGCAAAAATACTTTAAGGAGAACAGTGATTTTCAAGATTTGCTCATCTTCGGGTTTTCTGTCTTTTTTGTTTCAGTTTTTTGGCACTTGACATTTTGAGTGGTGACATTTCTATAGGGAGATATTTGTGGCAGTAACTGTGTATATAGTATTTAGGAAAGGTAGACAAGGGGTGAAGGCAAAGCAGGAATGGGACAAAGGTGGCACAGTAGAGACAAAAGCTAGGGTAAGTGCCCTGGCAGTAAAGGAAGTGGAATTAAGGCATAACTGTTGGATTGATATAGTGTACTGTCACCCAGACACAACAAGGAAGGAGGAGGATAACAGTCTGGAAAGGAAAGATGCAATAAAGAAGTGGGGAATGGAAATGAGGGTAATTCTCTTGGACAATCTGAATCGGCTAGCAGCAGACTGGGAGATTTTGAGCTCCAGAGTAGAAAGGGAATGGAAGCTGGACCACGAGTAGTTCAACCAACTAGTACAAGACTGTACCAGAAAGGATGGCATTCTGGGCCTGGTGTTAACCAATACAATGGGTGTCACGGATGTCCAGATTAAGACACCAGTGGATAACAATGATCATGCCTCTGTGTGGTTCAGATTAGGGAGAAGAGTAAGACTTAAAACACCAAAGTGATGGTATGAAATGTAGAGGAGTGTTTATGCTGGGCTGGCAAAGGTGGTTCAGGATGAGTTAAAAGAATGGGAACAGATTAATGGAATAAACAAGCTAGAGGAATAGGTCAGGAATAGAGTACTCAGGGTTCTGGACAAGGATATGAGGAAGAGGAAAAAAAGACAAAAAAAGAAAAAAAAACAGTGTGACTATATAGGAATGGGACGATAGCAATTAGAAGAACAAAAGATAGGGCCTACAACATGCGAAAAAGAGAGGATTGGGAGATGAAGAGGGAGGCATGGTACATGGAAGCTAGCAAAACGAAATGGCTTAAAATGTTAAAGATAAAACGAACTTAGCAGAAGGTCCAAGAAGTGATGCAAGGACATTTGTAGGTACAAAGAAAAAAGAATCAAGTGAAGGACAGGACAGACCAGGCTGAGCAAAGATGGAGACAGATCACAGAAGACAGAGTACTTTGGTTTAGTCTTCAAAAAGGAAAGTAAGAAAAGGTGACGCGCAGGGGGAAACATGTCATGAAGGAGACAACAGTGGAAAAACACCAGAATGCAGAAAGAAGAAGTCTAAAGAAGACCTGACCACCCTTAGGGCAGATAAAGCACAAGGACCAGATGGTGTGTTTGCATCCCCTGTGATTTTGATCTTTGACAGATCACATTCACAACATAGTGTAAAGTAAAAGATAACAGGAAGGCAGGAAGTGTTTTATCCTTAAACAGTGGAGAAGGCAGAACAAATCGATGGAACTACAGAACAATTTGCTTAAGAACATGACTGGAAAAAATCATGAAAAGAATCCTAAGGAGAAGGCTGGCAACATTTCTAGAGGGCACAATCTCCATGGCAGCCAACGACATGTGCACAGAAGCCAGAACGATTAGTTAGTTAAACCTAAGCCACTTGTATGATTAGGTTATAGGTAAACTTGAAAGGGAATTACTAGTAGATGTTGTCCTCCTTGACTTCATCCAGGCCTCAGAACTGCCTCATACAGAAAGATAATAAGGAGACTGCAAGTGTTTGGACTGGATTAACACTTAGGTATTGGATAGCTACACTATTGAATGGTAGGACAAAGAGAATTGTGGTGACAGGGAAATGTCAAGAATCATGAAAGTGGCTTGTGTTCTACTGCAGGGGTTTAATATGTGCCTGTGTTTGTTTCTGACACATCTGAGAGAAGACAGAACAAGATCAGACTCTCTACTGATAACACAAAGACAGGTGCAGCAGTGGGAGGGTGGTAGTTTAGCAAAAGGTTTGGAAAGGTTGAACAAAATGTCAGAAAGATATAATTTGAGGTTTAATGCAAACAATCATCAAAGGAGTAGAACTGTTGTCAACAGAGCAAGAACAGGTCTGGGGTGATGAACATACCTGGACTGGACCGCCAGGAGAAGAGTGAGAGAGCAATGGCAGCCGAAACAGAATGCTGGAGTCTGTCTTCAGGTGGACACATTGCAGATGCAAGTGGGTGATGGAAGTTTTCTACTCTACTTTACAGAAACATGGTCAGACCACAGAATTGAGCCAAAAGCTACCAGAATGATTCATAAGACTGGACCAGGGGTAGTGAAACTATAGACTTATACAAAACCTGACTTTGATGCACAAGATCATGTCAAAAGATATGAAGGGATGACTGTTAACAGCAAGGATCACATCAGCGAGATGTGAGGGTTTTATCTTCAAGAGGAATGAGAAGCATAGAGAGCAGATTGTAGGGGCTAACTAATCCATGGATCTCCAAAGGTACTTTTTCACACATAAAGTTGTAGACCCATGTAATGGACTACCAAAACAGATGATGCAGAGGAAGAATCCACAAAGATACTGGAGAAGTTGGAATGTTAAATGCCCTTAAAAGAACAGATTTCGTAATATTTTTTGTACATACCTTTTTATTCAGTATCATTTATCAACAAAAAAGTAAAAAGAAAAAGAATAATATGTATCATTCCATTTTATGAAAATTACAATGACATATAAAACACCACGAATCATAATTTCTAAACAAACATTAAATGAAATACACATTGGTATTCTTATTATATCTTTCTGCTGTTAAGCAGATTCTCTGAAATTTTATTTTATTTATTTTTGCTTTATTGACTGAATTAGTCCCACTAAGCCAACAGCTTTTCTTAAGGGGTGGCCCAAGGTGTTAATCATACTGACTACAAGAAATTTGGTCAGGACACCAAGGATAATGCTCTATTTTTATGTGTCACGGGATCTTTTACAGCCACTTGACCTATCACCTACTCAGGTAGATGAGGCCTCCGTTTAATGTCTCATCCAAAGGATAGCTTAATCAGGATTGTAGTAACCTCCATTTCCTGCACTGCACTATTAGTAATGATAAGGGGATCAAAGTACCCAGGATTAGAATGGAACCCACAGCCTTTTAATCTGACAATATCGAAGGCAAGTGTGCTACCTATTGAGCCACTGAAATATAATAAAATCATCCCCTCTTGTTTAGTTACTACGATACAATTCCATTCTTCTTCACTGCCACATTAATCAAAGTCTCCCTGGTACCATTTTTACCTTCAGATGATTTAAACATAATCAATAAATCACCTTATTGATTGAACTAGCCCTTACCAATATGACTTGTATTACTGAACAAACTACCTGTGACACAGACTGAGAACATTTTCTATACATCGCTGTGCCTTTAAGGGTAAATAATCCTGGATGAAGAGATGATTAAATCAGCAAGCAAAGGAGAGTAGTATTGCTGGAACTGAATTCATCCTCAATTCTTGGTGAGTACCTTTATGAGGTAGACAGGTTTTTACAAAATCTCATCAAGACAACACTGATATATGGATTGTATTTTATATAGCATATTTCATGGACAAAAGTAGGTTAAAAAATAAAAAAAGACAGCTGGGTGCACATGTCACAGGATAAAACAGTACCCAATCCCATTATCCCACACAAAATGGAACATTCTTAAACGCCAGTTAGTTATGGTGGCCCATATGTGTTCTGAGTTAGAACTGTTTGAAACTGAAATGAGTTAAATAAGTGTAATGTTTTAGAGAGGGGCTACCCAACTGGCAGAAGATTTATGTGAGAAATTGAAAGCTGGATGGGGTAACAAGTACAAGCCCCAGCTGGGCAATAGACATGGTTTAAGAAATGAAGATAATGTCCCAAAGAAAAAACAGAATTTTAATATGGGGATGGTGATTCCATACACCTCAAATAGTAGAGAAATTAAAAATATAATTATGAAAAACTGGGTAATATTTAAAGGGAACATGGTAGGAGTTGTAAATAACTTTTTGAGCAACATCTAGTTAATAAACCAATGTCCACTAGGGGTACAACATGTTGTGGGGCATGCAGGCAGTGTCAGTATGTACTGAAAGAATGTACCATTTGAGGTTACAATACAAAAAGGAAATTGCAACACTAAAGGTATTGTTTATATAGCAATATGTGTAGGGCATGGGCGTTACTATGTGGGTAAAACAGAGACACAGTTTAAGAAAAGAATTTACAAACATATGTATGCTATACAAAAAGCAAATACCAACAGTGCTCTGTTTAGGCATAGTACTGATTGCCCCAATTTTAAAAGTTTTAAGTCTGGAATTTTGGAAGTAGTCCCAAATGACCCTAGAGGAGACTGGTGGGAATTATTGTTAGAATTGAAAGAACTCCAATGGCAGATTAGATTGAATGCAGCTAACCCCCCATGCATTAATGACAATATGTCTTTACTCCCAGTTTTGAAACAGAGAGCATTAAGACTGTAAATGGCAGTTTACTTATAGTAAGTCCACAGTAGAAGGGTAATAAATTAATGGATATTGGGCGCACTTGCCACTAATATTATTTTTTCTAAGTATAAATGGGGAGAGTATTAAATTTCAAAAACTAGCCATCATTTTATGTATATATTATATTATGCATATTTAAACCAATCCAAATTATGTATATGTTTATACATATTGTTATACATTTTATACATATATACTTTCTTTGTGATGAATATAATTATATATAAAAATGTGGATTTTTTTTTTATTATGTATATATAATGTACCATACATAGTACAGTTTTTTTAAATAAGGTATTTTACGGTAGGAAGTAGTATCATGTTAAAGAATGGGCAATTTAATTGTTAATCAATGAGTTAATGTGGATAGTATAAAAGGAAGTGCATGTGACAATATGGTTGTTCTGATGAAGTGCCATTATTAATGTGTGGAGGGATGAAAGCACTTGATGTATTTCATGTGGATTTTAGGTGGATTTGTAATAAATGACAACAGACTTATTATTCAAGGTTTGGTGCTTGGTTATTGAGTTCTGATGTGAGAGGGTCGATCTAAAAGGTTTAGTTTGGCTTCAACAATCATAAACTAATAAAAGACAAATTCTTACCAGAAAAATACAGGATATTAAGGGAAAGGAAGGGAAGAAATCAAATACCATCATGGAAGTATCAAACAGAGAAAACTTTAAACCAATTCAGACAAGAAATGTCACTGTTAGAAGAGTATAGAAGAGGGAACAGATCAACAAAAATATTTTGAAAGACAAACATGATAAAAGAAGAGAGCAATGCTAAATGATGAAATGAAGGGCTGGGAAATTTTGAGGGTTTTGCAGTAGATTAAAGGCTGTAAACTAACTGTGAAAAAGGTAAGGAATTATTTATTTGAGCCAGTTTAGCTGTTTTAGAGATCGGCATTGGTAGTGTCTATATTATTGGTTGGTTATAAATTTATCCACTTTATTATTATTATAGCATTGTGTTTGGCTAATAGAGAATATATTAGACTGGTCAGTTTGGGAAAAGCATATAGTAGGGTGTGAAGCAGAAAAGATCTTGTTATGTTGTGTCTAGGTGTTTCAGCGAGGGAAAGTTTTGTCCTATATAGGCAGCCTAGGTTTTGGTGTGTCTTTTATATGGTTAGCTGAATATGAAGGTCAAATTTTAGGTGGTTGCTTACAGTCAGAATTAATAGTTTGGTGCAGGATATTAGTATTATTAGGGTCTTATCAGATAACATAATGTTAAAGTTAGTTTTTTTTTAGGGGGGGACAAAAAGAGTTGGGAGTCAACAGTAGCAGCTTTGTTTTTTAGGAATCACAAGGATTGGAATCATCCAGCCAAGCTTCTATGGAGTTTAAGGATATCTAGGGGTGGGTTTTTGCAGCACTGGTATTGAGTTTGTGGCACATATAGTCTGGAATCAGTGTAATGTACTGAGGTGGCATCTTTGGCTGCTATGGGTAGGTCATTAATAAACATGTTAAACAGTAGAATTGCATGGTTTAATGTGTCAAATACTTTGGCTAGATTCAAAAATAGTGCTGAGTTTAGAAGACCAGAGTCTCTGTTATGATTTATTATGTCTGTAAAGTTTCTTTCTGTGCAGGATTTTTGACTCCAAACTTAACTTGATAAACAAAGCCATATCTGTACAGAGCTTCCACCTATAGATTGCCTATGAAACAATTCATGCCATGCTGGGTGAAATCCATTCTGTTTGCCCTCACTACACCCAGGCTCACTCAGCTCCTGTACAATACCCCATCTTACCTACCCCGATTGTACCAAAATTTATACTCCTTTAACTCCACCCACTCTGAAGTAACAGCCAATAACAAATTGATTGTAAAATAATCAAAAGGTGAACCCATACAAGTAATTTTATTAATAACAAAAAGAAACCCCCGCTGTAAAATAATCAAAAGGTGAACTCATACAAGTAATTTTATTAACAACAAAAAGAAACCCCCATTGTTAAACAATCAAAACGGGGTTTTTTTGTTGTTATTAGTAAAATTACTGTATGAGTTTGCCTGTTGATTATTGTACAACCAACTAGTTTTTTGTCTCCTCCTAGCCATGAGCACCTGTGGTGTTTTTTTTTTATTATTTGGTTCCTAGCTGGTTTCCACTTGGGGCTATTGCTGTTCTGTTTTAGTAACTACTAATAACAGCTAATTACCTGCAACAACTCATATTTCTCTTCCTTTCCTAATTTAGTCTTCAGTAAAACCTCAGTCAGCCCATACACTAACAGACACTCACTATTTCCATCCAACTCAATTTGCTTTGTCCCTCCACTCACACTCTCTTCCGTCATAGCCCTAGTCTTAGGCTTGCCACCTTTTCAAATGCCCAGAGTGGGAAATTTTTTGTAGAAATGTGAGATTTTGCAGGACAGAATATACCCACAGCCAGTGCAAAGGACAGAACTTCATTTTTTTGTCCAAATAAAGGATTAATCTTGTAGCATTTAAGTAGCTTCAGATGTTTCGTATAACATTTATATATTTCAGATACAAAATAACTGTTTTATGCAACTATTGAAGAAAACATAGGAATTATATTTTTTCCTAAAATTTCAGGATATTTGCCATTTTTTGGCTTTATTCGCAGGACACAACTGCCCAAAGATGGACAGGCAGTAACCTTAGCTAGTCTTTTGTGTTCACTCCTATAGCATTATGATATTCAATAGATTATTACTAATACTATTCCTGACTATTCACACACACCTGTTCTTCCTAAACTACATGCCACAATATCCTAAACTGCCTTCATCTATGTCATATAATCCTTGCTATAAAATGTAAGCACACACATTCACCCCTTCCTACATCCACCTGCTCAAAAGTAAGTAACTAGACAATAATTACAACTTAGAGCAAATTAAATCTACCATCCCATTAAATCTAAAACAAAAGTGTCTTTTCCTCCAGTAGCCCCATTAGCAAAAATTACCAGTCTCTGGTGACATCCATCCCACTCATGACGCCAGACCCAACCACTATCCTATTTACCATCACTATCACACCAAGTAAATCCCTCAGGACTACTTCTAATCAATAGACATATTTGCAACAAATTGTCTGCTTTTCATGCTTGGACTGCTTATCATCAACTTGATATAGCCACAGAAACATGGCTAAAACAAGAAATTCATGATAAAGAAGTTGTACCATCAGGCTACAACATCCTCAGACTCACTAGAAAAAGAAGAAAACAGGTGGGGGTAGTCATAATATATAAACAATCACTTTTACTTTCCCTCTCTGTCCATCCTATTAATCCCCCAACTATAGGAAAAGCTGAAGTTCTAATGGCCTCACTCAAAATAAATAACTATAAAGGCATACAACCATCCAGGAAATAACAATAATATGGCTGAAGAACTCCAACATTAGTCAATAAATTATTGTCCTAGGGGACTTCAGTAGTGACAGGCTAGCTATAAAAAGTGATAACATCAACAAAAATATTAATCTCTATGGATTTACTCAACTCCTAGATACCCCTGCAAGATACAGTAAAAATAGTAACAGAAACAGTACTTTAAAGTAGATATTTACAAATTCCCCAGCTAAAATAATTCCCACAGGATCCCTCCCTGATAAATTAAGTGACCACCTGCCCACCTATATAGTTAGCAATAACACATCAATCACAAAACCTCACTGTTATAACCTCACATGCAAAATAAACAACTTTGACCAAGATACCTTTATTTATGCCTTAAACACTGTCAACTGGAAGCAATTAAAAACCGTACCACTCAATGAAGCTGTTGCACTATTCAATACAGCCCTCCTAACCATAATCAACAAACATGTCCAAGACAGAAATAAAAGGGTTAAATGTAATCCAGTTTCCTGGTTAACTAACCAAACCAAGCTGCTAATGAAAAAGAGAGGCAAATCTCGGAGTCACTGGAAAAATAATAAAACTGAACCCAGCCTCCAAAAATGCAGGCAGCTTAGAAACCAGGAAAACCTATGCTTAACTATGACAAACAAACATATTATAAATACTTGCAAAATACAAATTTAACCACCCCCCCCCCCAAAAAACAATTCTGGTCTTCAATAAATAAACTAATCCACCCTGGTCACACTAATCAACCATACCCTGCCACAGCAAGCCAATCTGATAGCATAGCCTCCCAATTCAGTGCCTACTTTATCCAAACAGTAGCTTCATTTCTAAAATAGACAGAGACTACTACCTTACCTACTGAAAATAGCATCCATAGTGCCAACAAAATATCTCACCAGCCTTTCCAAACCCCTACCATCAAGAAATTCCTCCTAAAACTAAAACCCATAACTCTCACTCAGACAAACTTCCTGCTGAAGTTATCAAAAATAACTAAAATCAGTAGAAGAAAGCTATTTTCACCTAATCTGGAAAAAGTCCTACATCCTACCTCTTTATAAAGGTGGAAAATGAAAAGATTTTACCAACCACCGGTTGTTCACTATCCAAAATCCTTGAAAAATTCATTCACCAAGAACTGTTTAGCTCAATACCAGAGAATGACCTTCTCTTCCCCACCCAGCATGGTTTTTGTTCACATCACTGTACAATTTCTGTACTGCTCAGTTTCAAATTCCATCAACCTACATCGCAATGTTAGTAACTTAACATCAGCATATTCTTAGACCTGTCTAAAGCCTTTGCTATTGCATGCTACCCTATACTTGTAAACAGACTATTCTCCCTTTGACTAGACACACCCTTTCTCTTATGGTTCACTAGTTATCTATCTGATCAGCACCAAGCAGTCAAATGGAACATTGATATCTCCCCTTTTGTTCCCATATCTAGAGGGGTCCCCCATGGATCCATCTGTGGCCCTCTCCGTACTCAGTGTCTTCATAAATGATCTGAATAAAGCCTTTAAAAATGGCACAATTATACAAAATGCAAACAATTCCATGATTATCCACTCAGCTAACTCCATTGCAAAACTACTGGAGCTTAAACAGGAATTACTCTTGTCTGTTGGTCTGTTGAGAAGTGGCAACTTATAACTCTTCTTAACTCTTCGTAAAAAAACTATTCCTCTTCCTACCCAAAGCATACCAGGAAAAACCAACCATCTTCTCCTGTTCTCCTGACATTCTTCCAATAAAATGATGATTTAAACATTCTCATACACAAAACACCTACGGGTCACAATAGATGACAACATGAAGTTTGATCTCTATGTAAAAGAATCCATTAAAAAACTAAAAAAATAATGTTATTCCTATACAGGATGCAAAGCCATATCTAATTGAAAAGCTAAATTATACATAACTACAACATATCTTCTGTCAACCCTTCTCTACGAAGTTCCCATCCTCATCAATCTAAAAAATTACCTTCTTGAACAGTGTTACAACAACATCACTAAATTTGCAGCCCACCTACTACATGAATCTTGTCATTGTACTGCCTTCAAATGGCTCCTTTGCATGGAATTCTCCCCACTGCTTATCATACCATCAATTGACTACCACTTACAAACTCATCCATTGCCCTGAAAAAACCCTAGCCTGGCCAATGTTGTTCTTCAGTATGCTCCAAACAGAACCCTGCATTCTGGTGATAAACACCTACTCATGGTGATCAAGTTCAACAACCTAGCCAGAGCCTCTCTTTTCTCGTGTCATGTCTCCAAATGGTGGACCAACATTCTACTCTAAACCTTAACACTAACCACACTTCCTTCAAACATCAGTTAAAAGAACATCCGATGGAGTCCAAGTGCTGCTCCTGTTCTAACCCCAGTTAAGAAGAAAAGTCTCCAACCAATCATAAGCACATACTTTTCTTCCCAAATATTGTTCCTAGTTCACAAGCTGTATATATCCCTTCTCAGCACTTCTCTCTTTACAAAGTATCACCTCTCCTCTCTTCCATTCTTCCTCTTCATCCTTCCCATTATTTACTTACTCTACCCCATCCTCACTCCTAATTTCACCACCACAAACCTCATTCCCTTTTCTCCTAACTTCACTATAAAATCACACCACCCATTCCCACCCATCCAACTTTCTAAAAGCACTATTTTTATATCCCATTACCTACGTTACCACTCTCCTCCACTTCTTATATGCCAAGTACTGTTTCCTGTATACTTATCCTGATACACTCGAAGATATACTGTATAGGTTTCACCTGAATTTCTACCACCTTAAACAAATCTATATAGTAGATTTTTCAATGCAGTATTTTATCTAACTGAATATTTACTTAACATGAATCCTACTAATTTAATACTAACCTCCAAAAGAGCTAGCAACTACAACTGGTGCACGGCATGCTGAAACTGATAAACCAAATAAAAAGCCAGCACTCAGAGGCAAATAAATATTTTATTCCTTCCCTTCCTTCAGACCGGTTTCGGCATCAAACCTACTTCAGTGATGTTACCTTCACAATTCAGGAACAGTATTTATACATATTATACATCCCCAATTATGACATAACTTCCCCCATTTCACTAATTAAGCCTCCAAATACATATAAAGCAGTTAAACAAAATGAACAATATGCTTATAATGTCAAATGTATAACTAACCTTACATTGATAACCTGGTGCTACATATAAAGTTAGTAATAAAAATCATAAATGAAAAAAACCTCATAATTTATCATTAAGTCCTGTATGAAATAGGGCGCCCAACTTAATAATCCATTTTCTTTCCTTTTGAGTCAGTATAGTGTGCCAACCCTGTTTTGTTGATCTATTTCCCTTAACCTGGTCAATAATGACAAATTCAAAAGTGGCAGTTTTGTGTGACTGACAATGTCTATACAATGCATTGGTCATTTATTGGGTCGTAGGTCACTCAGATATTCCGAAATGTGACTCCTTAGTTGCCTAGAAGTCTGCCCCACATAAAAGGCAGAACATTGGCAAGTAGCCAAATACACTACCCAGTCGGAGCTGCAATTTCCAAAAAATTGAATATCAAAGATTTGACCAGTGTTTCTACTGCTAAAAGATGTAGTTTTGAACATATGTTTACACAAACTGCAATGTCCACAAGGATGCCAGCCAACAAGCCTATCTCCCATCAGAGTCGGCTGATGTTGATTTACATAATCTAAAAAAGTCTTCTTGTAATGAGCAAAATAAGATGTAAGTGTTCTTCCCCTCCTAAAGGAGAATTGGCATCTAGTTGGCAAACATTGATCCAGATCTACATTAGCCCGAAGAATATTCCAATGTTTGTTGACTACATCCTTTAATAAATGAATATTGCTACCAAATGTAGTAACTAACCTCATGGCCCCCGATCCATCCTCTTTAGTTTTAGCTTTATACTCAAGTAAACTGGATCTCTCACAATTAGTCGCCCAATCACTGGCCCTTTGTACTACTGATTTTCTATAACCCTTGTCAATAAATCTACCCTCAAGATCATGCCTGGCATTCTGAAAATCAATGTCTGCAGAACATATTCTCCTAATTCTCATTAACTGAGATTTGGGAATGTTGTTTATGGTATGTTTGGGATGTAA
This sequence comes from Protopterus annectens, assembly GCF_019279795.1. Taxonomy (NCBI): domain Eukaryota; kingdom Metazoa; phylum Chordata; order Ceratodontiformes; family Protopteridae; genus Protopterus; species Protopterus annectens. The sequence continues at coordinate 602,373,421 of NC_056739.1, read as the reverse complement.
ACTAGTTGCAGTTAATAAATTATTATATTGTGGGTATTTCCTGTATACTGAAGTTTTGAGTGTACCATCCCCCTGTCTCAATATATTGACATCTAGAAAAGTGATCTCATTACTGTGATAATTAACAGTAAATTCAATACCCCACCAATTACCATTAAGGTATTCCAAAAATTCTAACAAATAGTCCACACCCCCATGCCAAACAAGCCAACAATCATCTAAAAAAGTCTCCATATATCCATCTCCGAAAGGTAAATGTTATGCATCACGTCATATATAATCTGATCTTCCACATACCCCATAAATAGGTCAACATAAATGGGGCAAACGAGGTCCCCATAGCTGTTCCTTGCTGCTGCCAATAACATTCTCCCCTGAAATAGAAAACGTTTTTCATCAGTAGATGTTCTGCCAAACATATGAGAAGGGTATTAAATCCTGGTGCATACAAATTGACTTTGTTAAGCCAATACTCTAAGGCAAGTAATCTCGCCCAATGGGGGTTACTGGTATATAGGGATTTAACATCACGTGTACACATGAGCCAGTTGGGTTCTAATTGAGAATCCAAAATAATTTGTAAAAAAAAACTCTGTGGTATCCTTTATACTTGCCCTGACGCTTGACAATAATGGTTTTAAATAATATGTCAAACAAGCAGAAATAGGTTCAGTTAAAGACCCTTGTCCTGAAACAATATGTCTTCCTGGGAGTCTGCTCAAATTTTTATGAATTTTGGGCAAGAGATATAGGTACTGCCGGGTAGTATCCTGAATCATGAGCTGTTCTTTCATCTTCACATCAATAATTCCCTCTTCCACTGCTTGATTGAAAAATGAATCAATTTCAGCCTTAAATTTGGGTGTGGGGTCTGTGAAAATTCTAATATACTACTGAGGGTTGGACAATTGTTCATTTCCCTCATTTCAGTAGTAACTGGCATCCATTATGACCAGAGCCCCTCCTTTATCTGCCGGAAGAATGATTATATCAGAATTAGAATATAAATTATTCAGAGCCTGCTGTTCTCCTTTCGAAAGGTTGTGACTGAAACTCAAAGAGGAACTAAAATTAAAATGTAAATCCCTCAAAATGGCTTCTTGAAAAATAGCCACATGCCTATTCATTGTTGGCATAAATGTAGATTTGTGAAAATGAAATTCAGACAATCTTTGAGAATTATTGGATGTACCAAAAAACAATTTTAGATTCAAAACTCTACAAAAGGCAAAAAGGTCTAAGACAAAAAATATGTTCATCTACCAGAAAACTAGGAACAAATCCTAGACCTTTATTAAGAAGACATTTTTCATCCTTGAATAAAACATAATTTGAAATATTGTGTACATTATAAAATTCAATCCCTACTTCATCATTGACTGTAGTAGGATTTCCAAGGCTGCCACCTTTATGCTTACATCTACTCCTATGAGTTTGCCTCCTAAAGGGCTATCCTGAATTCGTACTTTCTTCGAGTCAGGAAAATTACTAATATAAATTCTTTCTGTATCAGTCATAGATGATTCTTCCCATGACGTACTGAGGCCCTGTATAGGTCTTTTAAGTATGGATCTTGGTCTTTTCTTTCTGATATTGGATCTACCCTTATTGTTATCAATAAATCTAACCCCCCCCCCCTTGGACTCAAAGGGCCTGCCTCTTTCATAATCTTCCACATCTCTGTGAAATTTATGTAGCTTTTTTTCTTTCAACCCATTCTCAAAATTGAGAAGATCCCTGGATAATTTTTTCAGGCCCTGAACAAAAGACGGTGTGCCCTCATGTTTTTTCATACTCTCACATGTCTCTGTCATGTCCTTAATATTTTGTTCAATTGTCCTTTGATAAAATGACATTAATATGTCCACAAAAGCCATAGTGGCTTTTTGTTGTGCTTTATGCCATTCCTCTATCAATAGATTATCTGGCTTACCAGCCAAGGGCTGGGTTTTAACCCTCAAACCACTTGGAGTAATACCTTTACATTTATATGCCTTGAATAATTTCAAGTGCCATATATTAGTTCTTAAGATTTTCATCTCTTTGTTCAGTTGGTAAAATAGCAAGTTGCAGCCGTCATGACGATCTGCTACTCTTTCAGATGGGTTTCCCTCCATATTTGCCCAATACCAAAGACTTTGATATCGTCTTGATCTGCACAGAGACCCTGCAGAATCTTTTGGAGATCCATGACCATAAGCCCTTAACTTGCACAATATAGTCAGATGACCCAAATGGATAATGTCTAAAAAAAATTGTGGACAAGAGGGTATATAGTACCTGTTTGGTACAGGGCCTGGAAAAAAACGCAGGTCTAATATCCAAAGAATTAAAAATACCTATATGGGAAAGGCAGCTTCCTAAAGGTTCCCAAAAAGTCTTACTAGATCCAAAAACAGAACAATATGGCCTCACCATTAATAAAAAACAATGAACAACAATGTTGTTACTATCAGTCAGTAAATCCAACTGAATAGGACATAAAATATGTTATTGATATGTATATAGAAAACCAAAAAGCACGTTCCAAAAAAAGGGTAAAAAAGTTTGAAATGTGGAAACTTGATATTGTGACTGATACGAGGGTGTTCCAACTATTACTTGTTGTTATAACCAATGTGAGAAACTAGTGAAAAAAAGTCCCAATAATTGCTTCCTCATTAATTAGATGTTATAGCACATGTCCTACTCATCATGTACAAATATAGTTGGAGAATTATTCACCTGGTTCTTATCCAAATATTAACACCTATAAACATATTGCTAAAAAAATGAGCTTCTTCTTCTTCTTTCAGCTGCTCCCATTAGGGGTCACCACAGCAGATCAACTGTTTCCATTTCTTCCTGTCCTCTGCATCTTGTTCTGTCACACCAACCACCTGCATGTCCTCTCTAACCACATCCATAAACCTTATCTTAGGCCTCCCTCTTTTCCTGTTACCTGGCAGCTTCATCCTTAGCATCTTTTTCCAAATATACTCTGCATCCCTTGTCAACACATGTCCAAACCAATGTAATTTTGCCTCTCTGGCTTTGTCTCCAAACCTTCCAACCTGGGCTGAGCCTCTAATATACTTATTCCTAATCCTGTCCATCCTCGTCACACCCAGTGCAAATCTTAGCATCTTCAACTCTGCCACTTCAAGCTCTGACTCCTGCCTTTTTGTCAATGCCACTGTCTCCAACCCATATAACATAACTGGTCTCATTATCCTCTTGCAGACCTTCCCTTTCACTCTTAATGGTACTCGTCTGTCACAAATCATTCCTGACACTCTTCTCCACTCACTCCATCCTGCCTGTACTCTCTTCTTCACCTCTCTTCCATACTCACCATTACTCTGAACTGTTGATCCCAAGTACTTAAACTCATCCACCTTCGCCACCTCTACTCCCTGCATCCTCACCATTCCTCTATCCGCCATCTCATTCAGACACACATATATTCTGTCTTAGTCCTGCTGACCTTTATTCCTCTTCAGTCTAGAGCATATCTCCACCTCTCCAGGGTCTCCTCCACCTGTTCCCTAGTCTCACTACAGATCACAATGTCATCTGCAAACATCATAGTCCATGGGGACTCCTGTCTGATCTCATCTGTCAACCTGTCCATCACCATTGCAAATAAGAAAGGGCTCAGAGCTGATCCTTGATGTAATCTCACCTCCACCTTAAACACATCCATCACTCCCACCGCAGACCTCACCACTGTCACACTAGCCTTGTACATATCCTGTACCACTCTTACATACTTCTCTGACACTCCCGACTTCGTCATACAATACCACAACTCCTCTCTAGGCAACCTGTCATATGCTTTCTCTAAGTTTACAAAAACACAATGCAACTCCTTCTGACATTCTCTGTACTTCTCCATCAACACTCTCAGAGCAAACATCGCATCTGTAGTGCTCTTTCCCGGCATGAAACCATACTGCTGTTCACTAATCATCACATCCCTTCTTAACCTAGCTTACACTACTCTTTCCCATAACTTCATGCTGTGACTGATCAGTTTAATCCCTCTGTAGTTACTACAGCTCTGCACATCACCCTTATTATTAAAAATTGGTACGAAAACACTTTTTCTCCATTCCTCAGGCATCCTCTCACTTTCCAAGATTTCTTTAAACAATCTAGTTAAAAACTCCACTGTCATTTAACCTAAGCACCTCCATGCTTCCACAGGTATGTCATCTGGACCAACAGCCTTTCCGTTCTTCATCCTCTTCATAGCTATCCTTACTTCCTCCTTGCTAATCCACTGCACTTCATGATTCACTATCCGCACATCATCCAATCTTCTCTCCCTCTCATTCTCTTCATTCATCAACCCCTCAAAGTACTCTTTCCATCTGCTCAACACACTCTCCTGGCTTGTGAGTATGTTTTGCTCATTATTCTTTATCACCCTTACCTGCTGCACATCTTTACTAGCTCGGTTCCTCTGTCTAGCCAATCAGTACAGGTAATTTTCTCCCTCCTTAGTGTCCAACTTTTTATAGAACTCTTCATATGCCTTATCCTTAGTCTTCACCACCTCTCTTTTTGGCATGCACCTCATCTCCTTATACTCTTGTCTACTTTCTTCATCTCTTTGACAATCCCACTTCTTCTTCGCCAACCTCTTTCTCTATATACTCTCCTGTACTTCTTCATTCCACCACCAGGTCTCCATGTTCTCCTTCCTCTTTCCAGATGTCACACCAAGCACCTTTCTAGCCATCTCTCTTACTAGCTCTGCTGTAGTTACCCAGCTATTTGGTAATTCTTCACTGGCACCCAGTGCCTGTCTTAACTCTTCCCTGAACATCACCTCACAATTACCCTTTTTCAATTTCCACCATTTGATCCTTGGTGCTGCCCTCACACTCATCCTCCTCTTCTTGATCAACAATGTCATCCTACAAACCACCATCCTATGCTGCCTAACTACACTTTCCCCTGCCACCACTTTACAGTCTCCAATCTCTTTTAGATTGGCCCTTCTACATAAGATATAATCCACCTGTGTGCATCTTCCTCCACTCTTGTATGTCACCCTATGCTCCTCCCTCTTGTTAAAATACATATTCATCACAGCCATGTCCATCCTTTTCACAAAATCCACTACCATCTGACCTTCTACATTCCTTTGCTTAACACCATACCTACTCATCACTTCCTCATCCCCTCTGTTCCCTTCACCAACATGCCCATTGAAATCTGTTCTAATCACCAGTCTCTCACCCTTGGGTACAGTCATCACCACTTCATCCAGCTCACTCCAAAATGTTCTTTCTCATCCATCGCACACCCAACTTGTGGAGCATATGCACTAACAACATTCATCATTACACCATCAATTTCCAGCTTCATAAACATCACTCTATCCGACACTCTTTTCACCTCCAAAACACTCTTAGCATACTGTTCCTTCAGGATAATGCCTATGCCATTTCTCCTCCCATCCACACCATGATAAAACAATTTGAAACCACCTCCGATACACCTAGCCTTGCTCCCCTTCCACCTGGTCTCTGTATTTAATAATCCAATTAATGGTGAAATAGTTAACATGATCTAATTGCTAGAAAAAATGAACAACTAGTGAAATTAGATCATGTTAACTATTTCACCATTAATTGGATTATTAAATACACCTGTTCTACTAAATATAGTTAAACAATTATTCACCCAGTTCCTATCCAACTGTTTATACATATAAATATATAATTAGAGTAAAGATAAGCAACCGACAGAACCAAGTCACAATCACTATTTCACCATTAATTGCATTATTATTTATATATGTTCTACTCATCAATAAATGCAATTATAAAACCCCCCATTTACATTCATTGAATAGTCAAAAAGAAATACTTTAGAAAACCAAGAATTAAATATATAACATAAGTCCGTCCCTAATAACAATGTGCATATGCCCTACCAATACTTAATAGGACTATTATCATATTGCCATAATTAGAAAAGACAGACCATGATGGTGACAAAACTGCAAATAATAAACGCAATTAACTATTCCCCACAGTTGGACCTTCTGGGTTATGTTATTAAATGTCCCATAGATACACTCCAAATGTAAATTTAGTACAAAATATTGTGACCATCGCCAGAGTTCTTCACCGAAAAAATGGTGGTTGTATCCCCATACGCCAAAGATGTCATAAATGTAGAATGGCCAAAACCCATTCTTTTAACATCTTGCAGCCTTTAGATATCATCCAAGTCTTTTAATAAAAAAAGAAAAAATTGTTTTTCTTTAAATAAACACGTGTCAAAACCACTAAAGAATGCAGTAGTGTATCACCGTCAATTCTGGATTCCAATATAAGTCAAGAAATGGAATTCACAACCCGTTCTTTTGAGAAATTGTAACACAAAAACCCCCTTGCAGCCTTGAGATATTGTTTCAAGCCTTTTAATAAAGACAAAAAATCATTTTTCTTTAGATGACCATAAACATTTAAGTCACTTGTTTTAGCAGGCAAAAGAATATGGTGAGATACCTGCTTTGAACACAAGGGAATATGCCTTTATATCCAAGAATGAACACCAATTGGGAACATTGTAATGCAACAATATCCTCCAAAAGAAATATAGGAACACCATCAAAATTGGCAGCCCCAATAAGTCTTCACCACCTTATGTTTTTCACAGCCAAATGGATGGCAAAAAGGATTCTTGTTTGTTAACACTCCCAGGACGAATGCTGCACCAAGCTCACTTATACAGAAACACGATTCACCCAATTCTGGCAAACCACTGAAGACCAAAAAGCCAAAATGATGCCTTATATGTTTTATAGCGCTCATGTACCTCAGGGGAAGAAAACCATCTAGAATCCTGATGCGAACAGCCAAAAGGCCCAGCCTCAAATGTCAACAGCCAGCCGATAAATGAAGACACACCTCCAAATGAGCTAGCAAGTACGACTGGTGGACGCCATGCCCAAACTGATAAACCAGATAAAAAGCCAGCACTCAGAGGCAAATAAATATTTTATTCCTTCCCTTTCTTCAGACTGGTTTCGGCATCAAACCTTCTTCAGTGATGTTACCTTCAAAATTCAGGAACAGTATTTATACATATTATATATCCCAATTATGACATCACTTCCCCCATTTCACTAATTAAGCCTCCAAATACATATAAAGCAGTTAAACAAAATGAACAATATGCTTATAATGTCAAATGTATAACTAACCTTACATTGATAACCTGTTGCTACATATAAAGTTAGTAATAAAAATCATAAATGAAAAAAAACTCATAATTTATCATTAAGTCCTGGATGAAAAAGGGCGCCCAACTTAATAATCCATTTTCTTTCCTTTTGAGTCAGTATAGTGTGCCAACCCTGTTTTGTTGATCTATTTCCCTTAACCTGGTCAATAATGACAAATTCAAAAGTGGCAGTTTTGTGTGACTGACAATGTCTATACAATGCATCGGTCATTTCTTGGATCGTAAGTCACTCAGATGTTCCGAAATGTGACTCCTTAGTTGCCTAGAAGTCTGCCCCACATAAAAGGCAGAACACTGGCAAGTAGCCAAATGCACTACCCAGTCGGAGCTGCAATTTCCAAAATATTGAATGTCAAAGATTTGACCAGTGTTTTTACTGCTAAAAGATGTAGTTTTGAACATATGTTTACACAAACTGCAATGTCCACAAGGATGCCAGCCAACAAGCCTATCTCCCATCAGAGTCAGCTGATGTTGATTTACATAATCTAAAAAAGTCTTCTTGTAATGAGCAAAATAAGACGTAAGTGTTCTTCCCCTCCTAAAGGAGAATTGGCATCTAGTTGGCAAACATTGATCCAGATCTAGATTAGCCCGAAGAATATTCCAATGTTTGTTGACTACATCCTTTAATAAATGAATATTGCTACCAAATGTAGTAACTAACCTCATGGCCCCCGATCCATCCTCTTTAGTTTTAGCTTTATACTCAAGTAAACTGGATCTCTCACAATTAGTCGCCCAATCGCTGGCCTGCTGGGCTATTTGTTAGAATTTTTGGAATACCTTAATGGTAATTGGTGAGGTATTGAATTTACTGTTAATTATCACAGTAATGAGATCAATTTTCTAGATGTTAATATATTGAGACAGGGGGATGGTACACTCAAAACTTCAGTATACAGGAAATACCCACAATATAATAATTTGTTACATGCAACTAGTTTATACCCCAAACACACCATAAACAACATTCCCAAATCTCAGTTCATGAGAATTAGGAGAATATGTTCTGCAGACATTGATATTCAGAATGCCAGGCATGATCTTGAGGGTAGATTTATTGACAGGGGTTATAGGAAATCAGTAGTACATAAATTACTTTTGTTGAAGCAGCAGTTGAGGGGTACAAAATAAAGTAATGCATGAGAAAGATACAGGAATGCTGTAATGCATGGGAGTGGTGATTTAACAAGTATCACAGAAGCAAGTGCAGTTGACATCCTGATATAATGATTCCTTCAGTTTCTTGAAGGACTCTAGAGTTTCATTGTTTTTAGCTTTTGATAGGGTGGTTGAGCCAGAGGTCATAGCCAAATCTATAGAAGTTTTTTTCTCCAATATCTGAATTAAATTGTAGTCTAGTTAAAGTAAAACTGTACTTTGGCTCCCTCTGTTTTGTTCTCAGACTGGTAGCTTTGTTCTCAGGAGTGGACTGTAGCCCATATGCAGTATTTTGAATAACACATGGCCTAAGAGCCATAAGACTGTGTTTGTGACAGGGAGCCCATTAAATTTATAAAGTATGTAATGGTGATGAGAACTTGGATCTTCTAGCGTAGAAAATTTACAAATCTTTCACTCAGTGGTTTGATGGTTTTGAGTGGACTGAAGTCGAATCATAGGCAAGGCCTATTCATCCTTATGAAGTAAAACATTTTTGACTATGGCTTTCTGTGCAGCAGGAAAAAGGAGGTGAGAGATCTAATAACATAATTTATTAACGTGTTCTTGACATGGATGTCTAGGTTCACCTCTTGAGCTTTGCTCTGAAGCTGAATGTCTTAGCATCCATGTTCCAAACACATAAATTAAGATGGCCATGGTCAGCGATCCTATCATAATCCTCTATGCTGTAGCCAGGTTTAGGCCTAAAAATCTAGCTATAATAATGTTGCTATAGACAAATTCTTAAACATAAATCCTGCTGTTATAAAACTGTGCTGTCACACAGATGGCTGTCAGAAGTATAGCACTAATCAACCAAGAGAATGCAAAACTCTCATACGCTTTGTGTGATGTATGTTTTTTTAGTCATGGTTTCTCACAGTAGCAGCTAAAATACCCATATATTAGAGGAAAGCATAGATGAGTCTCTATTCATTACCATTTACTGTTATCTGCTCTCATTCTCAAGGTGACTTTCTTGGCATCCATTCCTCAAATTCATAACAGCTTGATTATATTGGAGAGCAAAACATAAAATCCTTTGTGTTACATTGTTTTTGAACAAAAAAAAATATCCTGGGAATAATTCTCACCTGTCTGATTTTGCAGAATGCTACTCATTTTACATTGTATTGTCCCCCTGTCCCTCAGTGAGGATTATAGTTAGTCAGTAGTGCAGGACATTAAAGTGTTATATTTCTTATTCTTCAGAAAATGCATTCTGATGCAAAACCTGTTGTTCTATTAATATTTTTTTCTGAGTTAGAGTCACATTTAATTGTTCATGATTTTAGGTCTTTGTCCCCCATTATTTTTGAGTTTGTCTCTGATTCTTAAGCAAATAAATTGAGAGGTATGATCCTGATTAATAGCTGCCATCCTGCTTATTAGATACTAAAAGTATAAGTTACTTTATTAAAACATGACTGACAAAGAAATATGAGCGTAGTTATCTACCAAATCCTTCATAAATGTTAAGGGCTGCATGATAATCCAAGGTATTTAAAAAAATGCACCAGATGCTATCCTTTGGATGAGATATTAAACTGTGGCCCCATTTGCCTGAATTAGTGGTATCCCAACTGAATGTAAACAACAAAAAAGATATTATGGCACTTATTAGGGGACGTTCCCTGGTGTGCTGAACAAATTTCTCCTAGTATTTAGGAATGCCACCTCAGGTCTACCCTGAAAAGAGGCCTCTGGCCAGTGGCCCTATCCCAGTCAATAAAGTGTAAGCAAATAAATAAAAAATCAATAATACATGCTTGAAAGGCAAGAAGAAAAATGAAAAGTTGGAGGGAATCATTATATTTACTTTCAGAAGTTTTGTTTTTGAAACATTATATGATACATCTAAGAGAGAGCGAAACTTGACTGTGCTGCAGTTAAAACTCAAGGCTTTGATTAAATGAAATAATGTTCCTTTTATTGAACTCAGATCATTTTCTCACCTGGTATGGCATATTTCTGAAGCATTTAAATGAACAAAAGGTAATTTAGGAAATGTAAGTATGAAGATCATAAACCAGAAATACATCAATTCACTAGGAACTTTAAAGTATTGCTATTTCTGCATTTAAGTCATACAATTTAAAACCATGTATCAAAGGCCATCGTTGCTTGTAAATTATGCTTAGTAAAATTTATATATCATAAAGGAAATTGTTAACCACTGCAAATTACAATGCAATCTCATTCCATAATGAATTTAAGGAAAAACAGAAGCATGTATTTCATTTCAATTAAGTAAAGTAATTTTCAATAAAAGCTTAAAAAAAGTGTAAACTCTAAATGAGACATACCAAATGGCAAAATGTAATACATGTCAACATATGTCCACAGACATATGACCTTTGACCAATGGGTAGTCAAGGTAGTAACATATACACACACAAACACACACACACGCACACACACACACACACACACACACACACACACACACACACACACACACACACAAACACACATGGAAAACTCTGCATAATACTCATATGCTCTGATTAGGACATAAAACTGTAATTTTTGATCTCAGAATTATCATTGTTCACCGTAAAGTTAGAAATGTTAAAGGCTGTATATATTAAACAGCTGAAGTAAGTCCATACAAAAACCCTTATTAATAAATATATGGGACCTAGTTCTGACAAATAAGAAAGTACTTACCTTTGTGACCTTTTGATATGACTCTTAAAAAACAGTAATAAGATTTGAACCTTATACGTTGAGTGCAACGAAGGCATGTTGCTAAATGTTTAAAGTCATCATCCTTTTATCAAACGAAGGTCATGCCTATTTAATCTGATAAATTTCTTTGGCATGGTCACAAAAGAATATATGAGGGGAAATGGAGCATTCTGACTACCTAGAACTGGCTAAGGCATTCAGTACAATTCGCCACTCAGGCATTGTTAGCAATCTCACCGAACTAGGCATAAATCGATACATAACTTGCTGGATTGACAGCTGCCTTACAAATAGGACCCAAGAAGACAGGATTGGTGACACCACCTGTGATGCCCGTGCCCTGGCCCAGCAATCAAGGAGCCTCAGTCCTCACCACTAACACCAGAGAGGGTGTTTGATATATGAGGTAAGGATAACAAATACACACAGTAAAGTGCAATTTACCTTAAGAGCACACAGAGATCACAGTCAGTCCGAGGCTGGTCGCTCCCTTGCTCCCCAGGTCCCCAATAAGACTCCCCACTGGCACAGCTATAGGGTCCAGATCTCAGCCTAGTGGACAAGCTAAAATCTCCAGCACTCTCTTTATCCAACCAGTGCTTCGTGTCCCTGCCCAGGTAGCTGACACACACACACACACACACACACACACACACACACACACTTTGAGATAAGAGTTTACACAACCACACAGACACTTCTGGGGAAAGCTGGCACAGGTTCTCCAGCTGTGTCCCTTTTTACCCAGACTATACAGTAGTACCAGCTGCCACCACCCACTAATAATTATCAGCTACTCAAATGCCCTTAAAAGGGTGTCCAATTACTACTGTGCAATATTATTATCCAGTTGGTAGATGTGACTAAACAGTCAAAGTTTATTTGGAGTGACCTGGACAGTAAACTCTATAAATATGCAATGTACTCTAGAGCTTAAATTATCTCTACACAAAACAGCCATAGTTAAAAGGTTTTAAAATGTTTAATAATAAATAATTAAACCCACAAGACAATAATTTCTACTATACAGTGCTAGTCAAAAGTTCAGAGATCACACATAAATACTTAAAATAAATCAGTAGTACAGTTCTGACATCACAGAAAAACACTTAGTCTAAACTTTCTAATTCTAGCTATCTCTAAAAGAAAACACAAATTTAAGATAACTTACATAAGACAACAGGCAGAGTGGTGATTAGCTGGATATCAAGACAAAAAATGTTTAATAATCTCTGGTTCTCACTGTTTAAATTGAAACTGCAGTCCTGCTAAACATTACATAATCTTTTACACTTTCCTGGTGTTCCCAGGCTAACAGAAACTGCATTTACATTCTTTTACACTTAGAGCAATAAAGGACATTCCATATGTAAATTCTGGTCATTAACTTTAGCCTTAAAACAATAGGCAGGATGCTTACCTCAGACTCATTGACTCCAAATTCTAACTTCAAAGGAACAGACATAAAGTAATTTTAATTTCAAAGGACCAACAAGAAATGCTTGACTTAGCTTTCTTTAAAGCAGAGGGCAATGTTGCCACATTGTTTTAAGTTCAACAAGCCTGTGATTCACATTCATATTTACAAATGATAGAATTATGTATGAAACTCTATCTGGCTAGGCTGGCAGCCCTCACCCTTCTCTACCAGTCTTCACCCCCCCCCCCCTTGGAGAACTCAAGCTAGTTTTTCAAGTGACCCTTGAGAAATGCCGCTTGAGAGGGTTAGGTCTATCTGAGTGTACATCACTCCATTCCCTGTCTTGACAGCCCATCTGCATTGGCATTGCTAATCCCACTGCAGTGCTGCACTGGCATATATGCTTGCAACCCCAGGCTCCATTTAACAACTTGACATTTTGCTGACTGGCTCTGTATAACCATGTTAGAGGGTTGTGATCTGTCATAACAGTGAATTTTCTTCCATACAAATAAGGCTGCAGTTTCTGCAGTGCCCACACTATGGCTAAACATTCCTTTTCTATAGCTACATAGCATTCCTCCCTGGGTTGGAGCCTATGACTGAGATAAACCACTGGGTACTCTTCCCCCTCTTAAGAAATCTGGCTAAGTACAGCCCCCCCCATTGGTTTGAAGCATCCACCTGCACAACAAATACTTTGCTATAATCTGCACTGACTAACACAGGGGGACCTCCCAAAGCTTCTTTAAGCTTCTGGAATACCTGCTTACATGCTGGGTTCCACACTACCTTATCTGGTCTGTTCTTCCTTGTCAAGCCTGTGAGGGGACCAGCTATGGTATTATATCTGGGGATGAACTTTCTGTAGTACCTTGCTGTCCCTAAAAATGCCCTCACCTGCTTTTTAGTAACAGGTGCAGGCCATGCCTGAATGGCTTCCACTTTGACAGGTTTTGGCCTTATCTTACCACTCCCCACTCTATGTCCTAGGTAGGAGACCTCAGCCATACCCACCTGACATTTGCTCGGCTTAATGGTCAACTCTGCCCTCTGTAGTCTGCCCAGCACCTCTGTGACATGCTGAAGGTGCTCTGGCCAGGAATAGCTGCAGATGGCAATATCATCTAGGTAAGTAAGGGCAAACCCTCCTGCTCCTGCCAGGATATAATCTACCAGCCTTTGGAAAGTCACTGGGGCATTCTTCATCCCAAAGGGCATTTTTGTGAACTCATACAAGCCAAAAGGAGTCACAAAGTCTGACTTCTCTCTAGCACTGGGAGTCAAGGGCACCTGCCAGTAAACCATGATAAGATCAATAGTTGTAAGATACTTAGCCCCACCCAGCTGCTCTAGGGCCTCATCTGTCCTAGGCATGGGGAAAGCGTCCGACTCTGTGTGACTATTTAATTTCCTGTAGTCCACACAGAACCTGGTGCTGCCATCCTTCTTTGGCACTAGCACCACTGGGGAGGCCCAGGGACTGTTGGACTCTTGAATCACCTCTAGTCGTAATATTTCCTGTACCTCCTCCCTCAGGGTCTATCTGACTCTCTCAGGCACCCTATAAGGGGCCTGCCTAATAGGCCTTTGGGGTCCTGTATCCACCTGGTGCTGCACCAGGTGGGTGCACTCAGGTATTCCAGTGAACATAACCCCAAATTCCTGCAACACTGCTCAGATTTGTCAAACCTGGGTAGGCGATAGCTGCTGGGACATTGCTACCCTTCCACTGAGGTGTCAGCCGAAGCCTCACTGATGAGGTCAGTCCCGAGATCTCCCTCAGACTCCTCCTGCAATCCACTGCAAATGCTCAGCACAAGGGCTTCCCTATCATGGTAAGGTTTCATCATGTTAACATGGTACAATTTGTGCCCCTGCCATCTGCCTAGCAGTTCCACCATGTAGTTAACATCACTTACCTTTCTTACCACCTTGTAGGAACCCTCCCATGCTGCTTGCTGCTGGTTGTGTCTGACAAGAATGAGAACCATTACCTGCTGCCCTACAACATATTCTCTAACTCGAGCATTCCTGTCATACCACACCTTTTACTGTTGTTTGGGCTTTTGCCAGGTTCTCCTGGGCCAAGCCCATGAGTTCCCTGAGCCTTGTCCTGAGGTTCAATATGTATGCCACAACAGACTCCTTTTGAGACTTGCACTCACCTTCCCACTCATCTCGAATTAAATCCAGAGGTCCCCTCACCCTATGCCCATACAGCAACTCAAAGGGTGAAAAACCTGTGGATTCCTGGGGAACCACTAAGTAAGCAAACAACAGGTTGGGCAAATATTTGTCCCACTCCCTCTTAAACAGATCTGCAAATTCCCATAGCATGGACTTGATTGTAGAGTTTAACCTGTCAACACGACCATTAGTCTGGGGATGGTAGGGGTGGTCTTCATGTGCTTCACCCCACAGGACTTCCACAGACAAGCCAGCAGGTCTGACATGAAATTGGCATCTCAGCCAGACAGTATTTCTTTTGGGAAACCTACCCTGCTGAAAATCTGTAACAAAGCATTTGCCACCTTCTCTGCCTCATTGGAGGACAAAGCCACTGCCTCAGGGTATCGTATAGCATAATCCACTACCACTAGGATATACTTTTTCCCTGTGGAACTTGGTGTACTCAGAGGACCGAACATATCCATAGCTACCCTCTGAAATGGCTCCTCAATCACAGGCAAAGGCATCAAATGAGCTCTCACCTTGTCTCCTGCCTTGCCTGCATTTTGGCACTGCTCACAGGTCCTGCAGTACCCTGTTACATCTCTGGAAATTCCAGGCCAATAGAAGTTCTGCATAATATGCCTCTTTGTATGTTTTATGCCCATATGACCTGCAAAGGGAATATCATGGGCTATGGCTAGAAGTGCCAGATGGTAGGCTCTAGACACTACCAACTGCTGTACTCTCTTACCTTCTAGCCCTCCTTCAGGGGTCCACTCTCTGTATAGTAACCCTTTGTCCCAGTATACAGATTCCCCCTTTCCTTGAGAATCAGGTGCCTCCCTAGCTACCTGCCTCAGGCCTTGCAATGTAGGGTCTGAGAGATGAGCCTGTCTCAACTCTCTCCTTGTAACCCTTCCCAGCTCCCCTTCCACAGGAAGTCTGGCCTTCTCTGACAGTGGTGCCTCACTGTCAGCCTGCGTACTACTACTCACCTCTACCTTTGCAGTCACTCTGTCCAAGGGACCATCAGTACCCACAAGCAGCTGTAGCTCACCTTCAGTCTCACTGCTACAGAGCAGCTCCCTCCCTGAAGCAAGTATGCAGTCTGTCTGGGTCTCCCCCAGGCTACAAAACCTACCTGCTTGTCTCCAAGCCTCACTGCGTGTAACTGCATAAGCATATGGTACTGCCTCATCCAAATCCTTCCCTATCAGGACATCTGCAGAATGGTAGTTTGGTACCCCTGCTGTCTCAAGACAGCCTACTATTAGCATTTTGTCTTTCCCACTTATTGGCTCCATCACCTTTTGTTCCCCACCTTGCCTCTGTGGACATCTCTATGCCACATGGCCCCACTGGTTGCATTCAAAACATTTGACCCTAGTTCCTGGACATATACTTGGACTACTGTCTTCTCCTACTACTGGCAAATTCTGTTGGGGCAGTCTGTGCTGCCCACCATAAGTTCCTTTAGACCCATGAGCAGTACTGGGGATCCCCTTCCTGTGCAGGGCTGCCCTGCTTGCCAGGTATAGGTCTCCCTTCTTCCCCAACTCATCTGAAGTAGCACATTGTCTATCAGCTAACCAGATCCTTGTGTCCTCAGGCAAAGTGCTAAAGGCTTGTTCCCTCACCAAAATGTCTGCTAGCCCTTCAAAAGTGGTGACCTGACATCTACTCACCCACCTATTAAAATAAGTGCTCAATTCAGCAACATATTCACACACACTTTCATCTGCCTTGTGTCTATGCTCACAAAATGTTTTCCTGTACATTTCAGGTGTTAGCTTAAGCAGTTCTAAAAGACTATTTTTTACAACAGTATAATCAAAACATGCAACATCAGACATTTTGGACAGAACAGTTACAGCTTTACCATGGAGTAAGGGGGTTAGGAACCGTACCCAGAGCCCTTGGTCAACTTCATACCATTTACATACCCTCTCAAACATATGAATGAAACTATCAAAATTATCCCTCTCTTTAAACTGCGGAAGACATTTACTGACCTTTTGTGCTTTTGGGGTCCAGTTACTCCCTTCCCCATTACCTCCATGACTCTGGCAAAGAGTCAGCATATCCTTCTCATGCTGCCTCTGCCTCTCTTGTTCCTCAGCTTGCAGACATAACAGTTTCTCAGTCTTCTCAGCCTGAAAACATTGCAGTCTCTCATTTGCTTCTAATTCCACACACCTGGCCTCCAACTCAAGTCTCTTTAGCTCCGGCTGGATTTTTAAGCCCACTGCAGAAAGGTTGAGCTGTCCATTCTCCGAGGGAATTATATCTCCACTGCCAGTGCTGATTGTCCTCCTGGTTGCTGTTTTCTGATGCAGCTGTAACCAAGGCTGCAATCATGTCTGCCTTGATCAGGTTTCCCTGCACCATTCCCCTAGCCGGGCACATCTCCACCAGCTGGCTTCTTGTCAGCTTTCAATACTCCTCTGCTGACATGCTTCCTGCTCACCCTAACTAACTAAGTTAACAAAAGAAATAAAACAATTGTGATCTGAACTCTGAGTATTCAGTGTGTCACTGTTTTAGAGTACAAAACACCTTCAAAACTCACTGCACACAAGCTACAGGATTCACTCTACCCACACCACTACAAGCCAATTAGTATTTGCCAACTAACTAATATGTGATGTGGATATCCCACCACTGCCAAACACAAATGTGATGCCTGTGCCCTGGCCAAGCAATCAAGGAGCCTCAGTCCTCACCACTAACACCAGAGAGGGCATCTGATATATGAGGAAAGGAAAACAAATGCACACAGTAAAGTGCAATTTCCCTTCATAGCACACAGAGATTACAGTCATTCCAGGGCTGGTTGCTCCCTTGCTCCCCAGGTCCCCAAAAAGAAACCCCACTGGCACAGCTATAGGGTCCAGATCTCAGCCTAGTGGATGAGCTAAAATCTCTAGCACCCTCTCTGTCCAACCAGTGCTTCGTGTCACTGCCCAGGTAACTGAAACACACATGCACTTTGAGATAAGAGTTTACACAGCCACACAGACACTTCTGGGAAAGGCTGGCACAGGTTCTCCAACTGTGCCCCTTTTTACCCAGACTATACGGTAGTACCAGTTGCCACCACCCACTAATAATTATCAGCTACTCAAAGGCCCTTAAAAGGGTGTCCAATTACTACTGTGCAATATTATTATCCAATTGGTAGATGTAACAGTCAAAGCTTATTTGGAGTGACCTGGACAGTAAACTCTATAAATATGCAATGTACTCTAGAGCTTAAACTATCTCTGCACAAAATAGCCGCAGTTAAAAGGTTTTAAAATATTTAATAATAAATAATTAAAACCACAAGACAATACTTACTACTATACAGTGCTAGTCAAAAGTTCAGCGATCACACAGAAATACTTAAAATAAATCAGTAGTACAGTTCTGACATCACAGAAAAACACTTAGTCTAAACTTTCTAATTCTAGCTATCTCTAAAAGAAAACACAAGTTTAAGATAACTTACATAAGACAATAGGCAGAGTGGTGATGAGTTGGATATCAAGACAAATAATGCTTAATAAGCTCTGGTTCTCACTGCTTAAATTGAAACTGTAGTCCTGCTAAACATTACATCATCTTTTACACTTTCCTGGTGTTCCTAGGCTGACAGAAACTGCATTTACATTCTTTTACACTTAGAGCAATAAAGGACATTCCACATGTAAATTGTGGTCATTAACTTTAGCCTTAAAACAATAGGCAGGATGCTTACTCCAGACTCATCGACTCCAAATTCTAACTTCAAAGGAACAGACATAAAGTAGTTTTAATTTCAAAGGACCAACAAGAAATGCTTGACCTGGCTTTCTTTACAGCAGAGGGCAATGTTGCTACATTGCTTTAAGTTCAACAAGCCTGTGATTCACATTCATATTTACAAATGATAGAATTATGTATACAATTCTATCTGGCTAGGCTGGCAGCCTTCACCCTTCTCTACCAGTCTTCACACCACCTTCATCAGAAAACTGGTCACCAGCAGACTACCTCAGTGCTCAATGTTGGGTCCACTCCTGTTTGGCATCTACTTATCAGTGGTCAAGGCCATTTCAAGGGCCTCTGGAACACATGTAGACAGCAATTTGGCCTTTGACCAATGCATAGCCAAGGTAGTAAAAAAAATCAGTCTATGTCACCCAACTTATAAGTAAGGAGATGACATCCAGATTGAAGGAAGTTATAGTACCACTTTACTCAACCCTTATAATGGCTATCTTTGAGTATAAACCCCCATTTGGCTTGTACCTGACCAGACATATGCAACAGTTGGAATGCTCACAGGGGTTCCTCACCAAGAAAATCCTGGGTAACAATGCATTGTCTTATACAGATTATGTGAAAGTCCTGTCTGTATACACAGTCTCATATAAGTCACCGAGAGGTGATCTATGCATGCCATATAAGGCATTTTCAAATCCAGCCCTGATGGACCTTTTGCAAATCCCCAAAATGAATAGTACCAGAGACACTAGATCCAAGGATTTAAAACTTTGCATGTGACATACATAGAACATACTGGCAAGACAGATATGTGTCTCAAAGGATCTCCAAACTCTTGAATAGGCTTCCCATCCATGTGAAGCAGAATCCATCCTTAACCCTATTCAAATGTAACCCTGACCATTGGATGGGAAATCAAAAATTCAACCCAATCTGGCCCCCATGTTTCTGATAGACAGAGACTGACAGTAAATATTCCCCATAACATATCCCCCACTAAACCTTTAGCAACCTCCTAATATATATCCCTCCAAATAGATGCCCATGTTCATCAGGGACACGTTTGGGTTGGATTGAGTGGCTAGGCTTCTAAACATTATGGTGATCATTCATCTGAACTGTTCTGCCCCAGTATTTACGCAGAATGAAAGTGCTTTACTGATACTGTTGTCTGTTGTTTAATAAAACTACTGTTGCTTTTGAAGATTTGTTGGTGGATTTATTTGAGCTAAGAAGGACTTATTGGATCATGGTAATTTCTCCTGATCTTTCTTGTATGGAGCAGTGTTTTCTGGTTACTAGTTTTAAGTACTACACATATCGCTCATTTGTTGGAAATTGATTCTCTTTAACTGTGGTGTTGGAGAAAACTTTTGAGAATTCGATGGGCTGCAAGAAGGTTGGATAAGTTAATATATAAATAAATAAACCCAGACTATTAACAGATAGTTATGATAGTAAAACTAAAACACAAATACTTTGACTATAAATTGCAAAGATAGACTTCACTAGAGAAGTATGATGATGAGAAAAATTAAAGACAAAAGAAGAAGGGTGTCGCAGAGGTTAAGACAGACGACATTACTGAAGTACTGAATATGAATTTGAAAGACACTACAAAAGTAGTTGCCTGCAGATCAGTTTAGTGAGCTAAAGTCCTTGAGGTTGGAAAAGACTCAGACTTGACTAAACGGCTAATCGATAGCAACAGTAAACAAATGTATAAAGTGAATTGTTGACAAAAATAAGACTAGCATAGTTCATTGTTGCATTTAAAGCAAACATTAAATTAGTCATATGTGTTATTAAACTGGTTATATACATTTGCACTGAATCCAAGCATTTAAGAATGTGAGTTTAATATCATAAAAATATTTGTTGTGTGATGTTTATAAGAAAATAAAGGGTAGGAATACATTTTTAATATTTTCATTTTATCATTTTATATATCATTATATTGCATTAATTCATGAACTTAAAATGCATTGATTTAAAAACCTTTAATGAGACATTCAAGTACATGTGCAACATATTCCCTAGGATTCAGTAAACTCCATGTAGGAATAGCATTATTCCTACACAGAGTGAATGGTGTCTGTGCCCGCATATCCCTCTTGGCAGCGCACCTTACATATTAACAAAGGCTCGCTACTGAGAGGGAGCCACGGACATGGATACTGAATGAATGCTAGTGGATGTGTTACAGTGCCCACAGATCTGTAACATGCCGCCTGCACTAACAAAATGCCGTACAGCACTTTACAAAAGAAAACAGTGTCCATGGGGATTTGCTTCTTTTTCTTCTTCTTTCGGCTTTTCCCGGTAAGGGGTCACCACAGCGGATCACCTGTCTGCTCATGATTGGCAGTGGAGTTTTACGGTATCGAGTTGCCAGCCCAGTGCCCAACCTTCCACAGAAGGCACACACATGCACACACTCATGCCTAGGGCCAATTTAGAGTGTCCAATACACCTACAGCATGTCTTTGGGATGTGGGAGGAAACTGGAGCACCCGGAGGAAACCCACGCGACCACAGGGAGGACATGCAGACTTTGCACAGAAGGCACCCCAGCCAAGAATTGAACCAAAGAACCTCTTGCTGTGAGGCGGCAATGCTAACCGCTGCACCACCGTGGCCACCCCACGGGGATTCACTTCATAATCTCGAAATACTGAAATACTGAATTTCAGTATCTCGAGACCATGAAACCAAATCCAAAAAAACACTGAAACAACAAAACCCCAAACCCAAAACCGCGAAATTCAAAACACCGAACAAACCGCGCACACTATACCATACATGCATCACAACACCCACATAAACAAAAAAAAATACACACATACAGAACTCATACACACATAAGCGGGGGTGCAAGCCCCCCTGCACCCCCCATGTGGGGGGCTGTGCCTCCCACCCCGCCTACTTATATATACTAACTCCGAGATCTCATAAACAGGAAACAAAAGCAAACTCACACACGCGCATTCTCCAGTACCTCACACACATCAAACATATCAGCACACTCACATGCACTCTAACTCCCACTCAAAACCCTTACAAAACACTCACTTACCTGACATAACACCTAAATCCACACACGGCACCGAGCACCATCAACACACAATCCTGGACATTACGTAGCGCAAGGTCATAACTGCGAATTCGAGATATTCGAATTCGTGATTATGAACTTTCGCTATTGTAAACATTCGGCTTTATAGTCTCGAGATACTGAAATTTCAGTATTTTGAGATTATAAAGCGTTCCCGTCCACAGACAATGAAATAGTGAATGGCAAGTGAAATCAATGCAGGGGGTATGTGACAGTTACTGTCACACACTCCCCGCATTGTGAAAGTTCCGTATGGCACTTTACATTAGAAAACAGTGTCCACGGACACTGAAATTATGAATGGCAAGTGAAATCAATGCATGGGGTGTGTGAGAGGTACTGTGACACACTCCCTGCATTGTGAAAGTGCCGTACAGCACTTTATCATACCTTTCAACTGCACAGATTTTCTCAGAATGTCCAGATGTTTGCCTCATAGTTTTGTTCTGCCCCTCATAAAATTGCTGGTTTTCTGGCAAATCAGTGAGAACTGAAGTCACTAAATAATGAAAGCATTTGAGTTACAGACTTCACATCATTCAGAAAATGCATGTAATACAAAACTGAACATTCTAGCAACTTTCTATGTTTATAAGCGCAATATTTAAAATCTGTCCCTATTTTTGAGCCTTTGTCCCCCAAAATGTTAGGCTTTGTCCAGATTTCTTGCACTAAGAGGTTGAGAGCTATGTTTACAATAAAGAAAATGTCCTCGGACAAGTCATACAAAAGCCCCAAAATAGGGAACAGTTTTTAAATATTGCCCTTACAAAATTAGAAAGTTGATAGAATGACAGGTCTTGCATTAGCATGGATTTTCTGGAGTATGATGTGTGAAACTCAAATGTCCATCAATATTTTCTAACTACAGTCTTTAATGAATTGTCACTGATTTGCCAAGGAAACAGAATCCCATGACAAATGGCCAAGAATATGAGGCACAAATCTGTACATCATGCGAAAATCTGTACAGTTGAGAGGCTTAGGAATGTGAACTCACGTCATGTAGGGAGTGTGTCACAGTATCTGTAGCACACCTGCTGCAGTGTAAAAGTGCTATACAGTACTAAAACAAGAAAGAAAGTGTCTAAGGACACTTATCTAATAATGTGAAGGCTAACAGTTTACAATTAAATTAATGTTTAATTTTTTTTTCTTATTTTTCCTGAAAGTTTAAGCATAGCTGAGCGGGTTTGCAGGGGGCAGCACCTTGGTCAGCAATGCTTAAACTTATCAAGAAGCTATATATAAATGTATAGGTGAAATGTGGACAGTTCATTTAGCTTAGTGGTTAGAGCCATGGCTTGGTATGTAGTAGGTGCAGGGGTTGACTGCCAAGACAGGCCATTCAGTTTTTTACATGGGAAAGCAGTTTTATATTATTTTTTTATTTTATTTAATAATGTAGTAATTAATATTTGTTAACCTGGGTAGGGTAGCTTGTCTAAATTCCCAGTGTAAGTGGAGATATAAGGTGAAAACCCTCATTTAAACACAAGTGCCCAAACAGTACAGTCACAACCTAAGGTAATGTAATGAAAGCACATCGGGGGAGGTCATGTAAATTATACAGTGACTGGTCATTGATATTCCAAAATGAGCACGCTGATTGTTCAGCCCAATCAGTGCGCCTGTTGTAAATCCTAGTATATACCAATGGAAAATAGTCTGGTTGCGCCGACTTTATTCCATTGCTATATACTGTAATTTTATATTTTTATTTCAACAAATATTAAAAAAAAAATGTAATCTGGACTCTGGACATAGCAGAGAGACAGGATGGAGAAAATCCTAGGAAAATAAGGTATGTTATTCAAAACTACAGGCATGTACCTGATTTTCTTTGTATTTCCTCCATTCTCTTTGTCTCCTATCCCTAGACTGTCCGACAATTTTTTTGTACATATATATATATATATATATATATATATATATATATATATATATATACAAAACAAAACTGGAGCAATGGAAACGTTCTTTTCTGCGTTGCTTCCTTTGCAAAGTACTGATGTACTGGGTATTCATGAGAATGCAAGTCCTATACACATGCGCAGTGCATCAGAAAAAGCCCCAGGATACTGGAAAAATGTGGAAGGACAGCACGGCACTGGTAAACAAAGACATTTATTTAAGAAAAGTAAATATTTTCTCTTAAATAATGTCATTGTATAATCGCAATAACCAACCTCGTGGTTGTGGTATATTAAGACTTACCCAAAGTTGCCTTTATTTAATCACTCAGGCTTTGCCCTCATGATTAAATCACAACAACCATGGGTAAAGCTTAATATACCACACCAACATTGTTGGTTATTGCTTAGGTAAAATATATACACTTAATAATAATGTATCAGTAATGAGTAATTAATATTCAATTCTGACTTCTTTTTAAAGGAAAACATTTGTTTGCCCTTACCTCAGTTTTGCTAAGCACTGCTAAGCCAAGCTAAGCAATGCTTAAATAGGACCTGTCTGAGCAATACTTAGCAGTGCTCATCTCTGCTTAGCTGGTTTGAGCATTGCTAAGAAGTCCCATTCTAAGTAGTATTCACCTCATCTAAGCAAATTTGCACACTGCTAAGCACTGCTTAGCATTTACCACCTTAAGCACTGCTCAATTCAGCTTAGCTGGTTTGTGCACTGCTCAGCTTTGCTCAGCATTTTTGAAAATGGTCCAATGACTGCAAGGGACAGGAATATTGCCTTATTTAAACCACACAGGTGGGAATACTGGCAGAAAAGTGATGAGGTTAAAAGTACCAACATAATTGCAACAAAACCCAAATTAAAGGTCATGCTGCTAAATGCTAGGAGTCCAGACATGAAACTGCACTCATTGCACACAGTCTTAACCATGTAACATGCTGACATCTGTGCAGACACATAAACCTGGTTCAAAGCTGTAGAGAACACCCCAGCCATACTTGGATACTCATCCTGTCATACATTCAGACCTCAAACTGTGGGTAGTAAAGCCAAAGGAGATGGAGTTTCCATATATATTAAAGACATATACACCTTCAGGCTGGTCAAACTGTATGACGCACAAGAGACACTCCAGGTGCACTTAACCATTGACAAGACCCCTATACAAATCATAGCTAGCTACTGGCTCCCAAATCTGACCCAAGATGCCCAAACTCCCTGTCTAGACCTCTTTGAATCTATCAAGAGTCAACCCTTTACCCAGATTCTGATTGACTTTAACTACACAAACACAGACTAGAAGTACTACTCATGCCAGAACACAAATGCCCAGAGACCTCGATTTCTTCAATGCAAATGCTTTGGAACAGCCAGTTGATACTTCCACAAGAGGTGAAAATATCTTGAACTTGGTATTAACCAACACAAGTAACCACTGCAGCATCCCTGCAGTATCAGCCTCCCTTGTAAGATCAGACCATAAAGCAGTCATGTTTGAAGTCACCATCTCCCATGACCCCCTCTAGCTAGGGTCAAACAAAAAAAGCTTTTCCAAAGCTGATAACAGCGTCCTGAGGGATGGTATAAACAGCTTCACTGCCCCCTCCCCCTTTCTAGGGAATGGCACCAGTATCCAAAACTATACCAAATTACTGTACAAACATTTATATAGATACATGAAATCAGGAATACCTGACAGGACTAAATCATCCTCCGCAAGGAAGAGTAAATCTGTCTGATGGACATCTGCCATAACTAAACTCTATAACAAAAGAAAAAAATTGCTGTCCAGGACCAAGAAGGAGCAGGTGCCCAATTGGAAACAATCTCTCCTTAGCCTAAACAAGCAAATAAGAGCACTAGTGAAATCCTCCAAAGCAAACTTCAAGTCCAGATTGGCCACATCTACTAGAGACAATCATAAGGCCTTGTTCACATATGTCTGTAATCTCAAAGGTAGCACCCACATTTGTTTAGAACTGGTGGTCAAGGGCACCACATATACAAATGGTGTAGATATAGCAAACCTGCTGGCTGACAGATTCAGTGAAATGTTCACCCCTCTGTCCCCCCGTCAGTAAAACAGGACATTCCCAGTACCTGCCCATTCCCTTATATCTAGGGATCAGGCCATCACTGCTTTCTCAAAGGCAAAATATACAGCCTGCATGGGACCCGATAACATCCCAGGCTGCATCCTACATGAACTCAGGCAGGAGCATTGCGCAATATTAGGTGCCCTATTCAACCAAAGCCTGACTACTGGCTTTGTCCCAGCTGAGTGGAGGACAGCCACTGTCATCCCTTACACAAAGGTGGAGCGTCCACTGATCCAGAAAATTATAGACCCATCAGCCTAACTAGCCTGATCTGCAAGGCCATGGAATGGATTATCATGGACCTCATTAACAAGGACATTGGCAACCTCCAAACACTCGATCCCACACAGTCTGGCTCCATGAAGGGATTATAACTAATGGTTGAAATGTTTGGTTCATGACTAACCAATACACCTTGAAAAACCTCAACACCATAGCATGTTTGGGAAGGCAGATCCCAGCAGATCTGCCTGTCTCACCTCATCTGGCCAGCATGTCTGGGACCCAACCTTGAACTGCCTCCTCTGCTGGTCCTGCACCACACACATGTGGAATCTCATCAGGAGACGGGGCTCACCCCTCCCCCGGCCATGGGTGCAGAGAGGACCCTGTCACCTGACACCAGTTCTGAGGTATGGTGTGCAGGGTCATCCAGAGTGACTTGGATGTATGCCTGCGCCAGATCAAGGGAAGACCGGCGCACCTCGAGGGGCAGGCTGGCCCCATATTCCATCCCCCAGCACAGCCACCTTCAGAGCCATGAAGGGGCAGTGGTGACTGCCCATGAGTGGGGACCTCAGTCCCACTGTTTCCATCTGGGGGCATGTGGCCCTCTGATTCCTAACCACCCTCCCTGTCCAAGGTGTTTACTCCCTTATGGGTCATATACTGCTCCTGTGCTGTCTTGTCTAGCTGCAAAAGTCCTATCCAACTTACTTCCCCAAATGTACCTGCAACCCTTCCCCAACAACCCACTTTCAACTTAAAAAATAAAAAAAGGGGCATCTGTCCCCACAAATATAATCTTGTCCAATACATAGCTCTCCATTTGGCTCCCATGTACACTGCCATAAATCAAGCATCCCACCAATTAATCAACAAACTTATGTTCCCCACACCCCTTCCTGTGGGATGTGAGGCAACAAATTCCAAATTGTCCACATCATTCACAGCTGTTGCTAGCCAAGAAATGGAGAGCTATGATCCTTTCCTACACTGGTCCTGCACATCCCTAGCTACCTTTCATAATGTATTTCCCCCTGCTTGCCCCTATTTTACCACTTTTCTATCATCCCTTTTTTCTTTTCTTTTTTTTGGAATTAGCATGGGTTTAAGCAGGAGCAAGCACCGCTAAGCAAAGCTAAGAGAAGTTAACCATCCCTTGGCACCACTTAGCATCATGCAAGACCCCACAAACTCACTTAAACCTGCTTAAAACTGCTTTAATCACTCTATCTCATTCAGGCAATGTTCTGCCTAGCAACAAAATAATCAGTCCTGCCAGATCACAAAGCCAGGACCTGGAGACTACAGTCAGAGCAACATACCACTACACCAAATTTGCTGTAAGAATGGCTAATGCTTTTGTAAAATATATCATGCATTACAGTCATTTAACGATAGAAAAAAAATTTCACCACTGCCAAGTCTTGATCTCAGGACCCTGTGCACTAGAGTAAGAGCAACACACCACTACACCAAATCAACTGTGGAAATTAGCAGTGCTTTTGTAAATATATCACATATCACAGTCATAGAGTCAGAGCAACACACCACTACACCAAATCAGCTGTGAGAATTAGCAATGCTTTTGTAAATATATTATGCATCACATTCATTTAACATTAGGTAAAAAAAAGTCAGCATTGCCAAGTCTTGGACACAGGACAGGAGTGTGTGTACTAAAGTCAAACCAAACCACCACTACACCAAATATCCTGTGAAAATTGCTAATGCTTTTGTAAATATATCATGCATTTAACATTAGGGGGAAAAAAGTCATCACTGGCAGGTCTCAAACCCAGGCCCCCATGCACTAGAGTCAGAGCACCACACCACTACTCCAACTCAACTGTGGGAGTTTCCAATGCTTTTGTGAACATATCATCCATTACAGTCATGTAACAGTAGGGAAAAAAGACAAACCTGCCAAGTTTTGGGGGTTGGGAGGGTGGCTTAATGGCTAAGGTGTTTGCCTTACAAACACAAGGTGCAGGGTTTGAGTCTCACAAGAGATAATTGTCTAAGCTTAAAATGGCTCACAAGGGCAGTTATCTTAGTACTAAACTATGAACTATGAACTATGAACCTAGTAGGACCTTCTGAACCAGAGTCACAGCAACATAACACTATACCAAATCAGCTCTGGGGAATTAATGATGCATTTGTAAATATATCATGTACTACAGGGATGTAACTTTAGTGAAAAAATATACTAGTGATAAACTTTGAACCCATACCCATCTAAACTACAGTCAGAGCAACACACCAATAAGCCAACTGACCTGTGGAGCACAGTAGATGTTACAAACATATCCTGATTGTCAGTCACACACTACTGCTATATATACTGGCCCAAATCTCAGTGTACTTGGGCCCCTGATGCAGACACAGAACCAGTATACAGACAAATAAATACAGCTGGGTGTACAAGAGGCCTACAATATCTAGTAGAGCTGACAACTGCACAGACTGATGCTGAATATCCACAGTTGTGCCCCCTATTCATGACAGGGTCCTCATAAAACCTACTCTGTGTGCACACATACAGGCAAGGCAGTGCAGATTGGGGTTGTAAAAGCATGACAGACAGCTCAGTGTCACACATCATACCCATCAGAACACACATGTCCATGCTAATCCTGTGTCACACACTGTATGCATGCATATATGTCTTACAAATGCACCTCCCATATGAATGACTTGGTAGCTCCATCTGTTACAGTTCTAGCATCTGTCACATGTAGAAATCCACAGTCCTGGCCCACAGCCTGGTGTGTGACACAACTACATGCATGTCAATACAGTCCTGCAATGTCCAGCAAAACTGGTTGCTCCTACTGCAGTCACTGCCACCTACAATAGCACGTTAAAGCCCTGCAGGGTGGGACACATCTCACAATTATGAATCTGTGTACCAAATGTTGCCTACCACTCTCTGGATGGCACTGTTATGTAACATATGTGCCACAGGCACGTGCCTAACCTGGACTGTTGTGGGTACCCTCAACCATGCAATGCTGTGACACAAAAGCTGACACTGCACCTTCACTGACAGTTATAGCTTGCTCTCCCCCCAATGTCTTCACAATCCCTAGTCTGACTCCTGGCCAGAATGCAGCAGCTGTGGCCTGCTACACATGCAGCAGTATGTCCAACTACCTGCTACAGACCTAACATTGCTCCCAAACACCTAGAGCAGGCCATCCTCACAACAACTAAACATAAAGGGTTGGGGTTAATGTTGAGGTTTTAAGAGACATGTCTCAGTCTGCCCCTACAAACATACAGCTGATAGACCAGCATCAATTGTAACAGCATGCACAGTCAGATAGAAAAGGATCTATGACACTCACATTTGCCTGTCTCCTTGCTCACCACATCACACATGTACACAGTACACTGATACAGAATCTGAAAGTCTGTTAACAATGGTCAGACATACATACATACCTCTAAACTGTACAGATTTCCACAGAATGCCCAGGTTGTTGAATCATAGTTTTGGCCTGTTCCACATAACATTTGTGTTTTTCTGCCAAATCACTGAGATGATATGAGCAATTATGTCACTAAATGATGATATACATTTGAGTTACAGACTTCAAATCCCTCAGAAAATGTATTTCACAACAAACCCTGTTACTCTAGCACATTTCAAAGTTTATAGGAGCAATATTTAAAATCTGTCCCTAGTATGGCCCTTTGTCCCCCCATTATGTCATGCTTTGTCATGATTTCCTGTGCTAAGAGGTTGAGAGGTATGACTGAGCTTCAGTAGTGCAACCACAGTGTACTGTACTGGCAAAGAACATAACTGTATATAAAGTATTGCCTGTGCAAATGTATGCATTACTAGTAGAAACTTTAAGCCTCAAACATACAGACATAAGTTGCAAAACCTCAAGTAAATAAGCTGAACTTGTTTTACGAATGTATCAGTGCAACAAGCAGACATAAATGTCTACAGCTAGATGTTTTTGTTTTATCTTGAAACTTAAATAATTACTAGGTTGAAAATGTAAAATTGTTTAACTGTGTTATGACTTCCAGTTCTACACAAACATCAGACAGATATGTATTTCTGATGCAGATATGTTAAAATGTATCTTAGTTGCTGTTAGCCTGGGAAGTTAAGGCAGGTGACACACACTGATGTAATCTGAGCTAACCTAGCATTAATGTTGATTATTACTTTCAGACCTGTCTCATAGAAAGACCTTTGCATGTTGTATATGTCTGTGTATCTGACAACATCCACTCATCTGCATTTGCCTTGTTAATAGTAAGGAACTAGGGAAATGTAAAATTGTTTACATATAGATGGGAACATAGTATATCTATCTGATGTTTGTGAGGTTGGCAGTGCTCTGAGTATTAGGTATCTCCATTTAATGTTGATTTGAAGTCCTTTACCCATGGTTTGATCACTTCTATTTTGTATCTTATTCTAGTATTATATATTTGTTTTGTTTTAATTGTTTTGTTCTGCTGGAGTTTTAAGAGTTTCCCCTCCCACTCGCCCAGTTCTTGTTGTGTTCTTAAATCTGGTGGCTTTTGAGTTGGCTGCCCCTACTATAAGTCTCATTCTGGACACTCCTCCCAGTCCCATCCCATCATCTTATTCTACTGAGTAGAGAGAGAGCATTTGGGAAGGCCCCCACCCTTGGTTTCCCAAACGTAAATTATTGTGTTTCATCCCTTCCCACTTAACGTAATACAATAATTCTACTGTAATTGTTTTGCTTCCTACTTTATTAGATTATTTTGCCTTTGATACCTGTTCCTTAACTGTTTCTCATTCTGCTACATTTATTACTGCTTGTTAGTAGCCTGATTAAATTCTAACTGATATTCTAAGTCTTTTGGTTTCATCACTTGGGCTTCAGGGTAGTTATTGCACATTGGGGTTTGTGGTCTGCACTCTTGTGGGAGGAGAGGGTAGATTTTGTCCTTCTAAGCTGGGAATCGCTGGTTAAAAGCTTATTGTTCCTAGTTATTTGCACTGTTTCTGAAACTGGTGCACCTTGTTTGCTGTAGCATAGACTAGATTCAGACCTGCTGAATCTAGCTTTGTTTGTATAACTTGAGCACTAATCCAGGCCATCTTTTTTGGAGAGGGTTCCCCTGCACCCTAGTGACAGGAGTGTGCAGTTAGAGCATGTCTGATTGAAGGCCACTGGAACAGGGCTCAGTTTTGAGATTTTTTATTAGTTAATTGGTTAATTTATTTAAATCAGTTTGCTCTTGTTTGCTACTGTTATAGTTAAGTGTGTATCTGTTCTCGTGTTAAATTGACCTAAACAGAGTTGAAATATATTTAGCATAGTCTGGTTACAGGTTTTGCTGTATTCAGATCTCTCTGTCTGATTCCTATTTTTCCTGCTACACCATCTTGTGTTGGCCAGGGCCTGCCTGCACTTAATGGGAGTAAGTGAACTGTTTGGAACTGGTCTGGTATAGGGTGTTGAGCTAAGAGCTCAGGGACATGGGTTAGTTGGTCAGTTCCAGTGTAGCTATTTTACCTTTGTTTTTGTGGTACTTAAAACCAGCATCTGTATGGGTTTGTACTTGTTTGCCTGTTGCACAGTGCCATTGTGCTGTTTCAACCCTTTGTGAGGTATTTCAGTTGCATTTTCCCTTACCAGCACTCCTGTGTGAGTGAGGCCCTCATCTGCAGGTACTGTATTAATTTTATCCATCCATACTCACACCTATAGGTATTCTCCTCAGATAGTAACCACTCTACTATCCTTGACCTCTGTTCCACAGATTGTGATAACCATGGGCGTACAATGTCAGACAGTGTAACAACTGTCTGATGTACACAGACAACACTCTACTACTACTACTACTACCTAAGAACACAATATGTGAGAGATGCAATTACATTAAGAACCTAGGATCCTTGCTGTCTCAATCAAAAGCCAGTACATGATTGACAGACCATGATGCTTTGCCACAGATGGCCTTCATCTGTCTCCCCCTGGACTTTAGGGTTCTGGCAAAGGCCCCTGCCTCCCCATAGTGCCTTTTTTAGCTAAAGGCATGACCACATTATTACCAACATGAATAATTCATATAAATGAAATTAAAGGTCATGCTGCTAAATGCTAAGTGTTTAAGCATGAAACTGCACTCATTGCAAGCATTCCTTGCCCTGGAGGATGCTATAATTTGTGCAGTCACTGGAACCTCGTTCAAAGCTGTGGAGAGCACCCCAACCTTACCAGATTACTCATCTTACCATTCTTTCAGATACCAAATGGTGGGCTACAAATCCAAAGGAGGTGGAGTTCTAATATTTATCAAAGACATACACACCTCCAGGCTGGTCAATCAGTATGACACACAGGAGAAACTGCAAGTGCAGTTAATTGTTGACAAAACACATATGCAAATAATAGCTAGCTACAGACCCCCAACCATGACTCAGGACACCCACTCCATCTATCTGGACTTACCTCAATCCATCAAGATTCAACCCTCTACCCTGATCCTGGGTGACCTTAACTACCCAACCATAGAGTGCAAGGCCTATTCCAGCCCAAAAATGAATGGCCAGAGATTCCACAACTTTGTCAATGGCAATGCATAGGATCAGTTGGTTGACACCCCTAAGAGAGGTGAAAATATCTTGTACCTGGTCCTAACCAACATCAGTAGTCACTGTAGCACTCCTACAGTGTCATCCTCCTTGGTAAGATCCCACCATAAAGCGATCATTTTTGAAGTCACCATCTCCCCTGCCGCCCCCCATCAGGGTCACATGAAAAAAAATGTTAAAGTTGACTACAATATCCTCAGTGCAGGTATAAGGAGCTGCACAGCCACAGTCCCTTCAGGTGGAACTAGCACTAATGTCCAAGCCTACAGCAGGAAAATATATGAGCACCTATATAGCTGTATGGACTGAGCAATACTGGACAGGACCAAATCATCTTCCTCAAGGAAGAATAAACCTGTCTGGTGGACAGCAGCAATAAACAAAGTCTATTATAGATGGAGGTAATTGCTGTCCAGGGTCAAGAAGGAGCAGGTGCCAAGTTTGAAGCAATCTCTCCTTTGTTTGAACAAGCAAATAAGGTCACTGGTGAAATCCTGTAAGTCTAAATTCAAGTCCAAATTGGCCACATCCACAAAGTTCAATCAGAAGGCCTTCTTCACATATTATGTCTGCAATCTCAAAGGCAACACCGAAATCTGCTCTAAACTGGTGGTCAATAACACCACATACACAAACGCCATATATGTAGCCAACCTGCTGGCAGACAGGTTAAGTGAAAACATCACCCCCCCATCCCCCCATCAGTACACCAAGACATCCCCAGCACCTGCCCCCTCCCCTCATCACCATGGAGCAGGTCCTTAATGTCATCTCAAAGGCAAAAAATAAAGTCTCCATGGAACCCAATATCCTACATGAACTCAGGCTTGAGTGCTCAGCTCCATTAGACACCCTATTCAATCACAGCCAGAGTACTGGCTTTATCCCAGCCGTGTTGAGGACAGCCACTGTCAGCCCTCTACACAAATGTGGAGCATCCACTGGCCCAGGCAATTATAGGCCCATCAGCCTAACTAGTCTGATCTGTAAGGCCATGGAATACGTTATCATGGATTTTATAAACAAGGACATTGACAACCTCCAAATGCTGCACTCTACACAGTTTGGTTTCATCAAAGAGAGATCACAGCTGTTAAACATGGCTGACTTCTTCAAAACAGTCACCAAAGCCATGGACAAGGGGGAAGACAGTATACAGTGCCTACCCTGACCTAGCCAAAGCCTTTGTCACTATTCCACACTCAAGCATGATACATAAACCCTCACAGCTAGGTATCAGCCCGTATGTTACCAGATGGGTAGCTAACTGGCTCACTGATAGAAAACACTCAGTCAAAGTAGGGGAAGCCACCTCTAGTAGTAGAATGAGGGATGTACCCCCAACGATCAGCCTTGGGGCCTCAACTGTTTGGCATATACTTTTCTGAGGTGCAAGCCACAACCAGTGAACTGTGGCTGACCAATTGTGCAGATGACTGCAAGCTGGGTGCTGTCTTAAATTCCCTTAGTGATGTGAACATCCTCCAAGAGGGCCTTACACAAACTAATGACTGGTGCTAGAAAAATTACCTCAAAATGAATGCAGAGAAATGCTTCATTATCCTCTTTGGGAAAATTGTCATCCCCACTACTTATGACAGTAATAACAACATAATAAGCATGCAATCAGTTGTGGGGGACATGAGCACCCAGGTTGATAGCAACCTGACTTTTGACCACCACATTGCCTCCATTATACAGAAGGCTGTCTACATGGGCCACCTCATAAATCGGGATATGTCATCCAGGAACAAGGAGGTCATAACATCCCTGTACTTCTCCCTTATCAGACCCATTATTGAGTACAATGCCCTCTTCGGCATGTATCTTGCCATGCACATGCAGCAGTTGGAGAGACCACAGAAGTTCCTGACCAGGAAAATCCAGGTTCTCAAACACCTATCCTATACATATAGGCTAAAATCCCTGTCCCTCTACTCAGTCTCATACAGACTGCTCAGAGATGACCTGTGTCTGGCATACAAGGACATGTCCAACCCAGCCTTGATGGAGTTGCTGCATATCCGTAAGACAAACTAAACTCACGCAACCTGCATGCAAGGCCTTAAATGGTCTGTGACATGAATAGAATTTATTTACGGGATAGATTTGTGTCCAAAGACTCGGCCATCTGTGGAATATAGTCCCTCTACATGTCATGCAGAGTACCTCTCTAGGCCTCTTTAAGAAGAACCTGGATGACTGGATGGGAAACAGAACATACACCTCTGGGATCCCACCTGTGTTCCTGCTGGACAGGGCATGCAGGTGCTGACTTTGAAGGAACATGGGCAAGAGTCTTGGCTAGGTCTATAAGGGTCTCCAGCCTAATAGCCTAGTATCATCCTATGAATCTATGAACCTATTACCATAGATGTTTGCCATAATTATTTCAGACGGTCCTGCAATGTTGCCTGAGATTATTCCCTGTGAGTCTGAACTCTGTAGTTACTGTATTGATTGAGTATTGTCTTGTTCTTTTATTAGTTATTATTAAATATAGGTAAACCTTGTAATTGTGTCTTGTCTGTATAGAACTAAGTAAGCTCTTAGCGTACTTGCATGTGTATTCTGTGACACTGTATAGCCTACTCAAATAGGTTTGGTCTTGTTCACACTTACCATTTGGATAATAGGCACATCACACAGTAGGATTCGTTACCCTTTGGTAAGAGCCTTACAGTAGCTAATAAAGACCTCGATTGTGGCAGTTGGAACTACCTTTAAGTGTGGGCAAAATGGTCCATAGCTGGTGAACCTATGCTAGCCTTTCCCAGGAGTGTGTGTATGTGTGATTCATAAGTTAAATCTCAAAGTGTGTGTGTCAGCTACTTGGCCAGGGTCACAAAGCACAGGTCGGACAGAGAGGTTGATGGATGTTTTGGCTTGGGCACTCTGCTAACCATATAGCTGTGCCAGTTGGGAGTCTTATTGGGCATCTGGAGAGAGAGGGAGAAACCAGCCCCAGACTGAGTGTGATCTCTGTGTGCTCTGAAGGGTAACTACTTTACTGTGTGTGCATTTGTTATCCTCCCATTGTGTACATCCCTCACTGATGGTATTAGTGAGGACTTAGGCTCCTTGATTACTGGACCAGTGCAGAGCATCACACTGACAGGACATACTGGTCGATACAGCTGGCATATCACATCATGTACCATCCTTGAGCCTGTCTCAGTCTGCCAATGTCATACAGGATTATTTCACATATTGTCCAGGTCTCCCTGACCATTCCTGACATATTCAGTCAGTGTGTACCCCACACCTATATTTGATTGCCTGGCACCTATGGCTAGCATACCTGGTGAACCCATGGAGCAGGACAGCAGGTTATAGGTACTAGTAGTGGGGGATGCTGGCTCTGGCTCAGCAACAGTGTAAACACTGAGCATGCAATGTAAGGGAATGGATACAGTACCAGATATTCATGTACCATTACTGTAGCACCAGGAATCTGGCATGTCACAAACACATTCCCCAAACTCTATGGACAACCATCATGTATTGTTCACATGGTGTGTGGGAATACACATTTGTTTGGTGGGGGGGGGTGTACATCTATCAGGCACATGTACCCATTTTGCAAACATCTGGGTACTGCAGATGTCAGACACCTATGAGGAGGTCACCCTACACCACATATGCAATGCTCTCTGTTATTGTGTACCCTAGATGTTCCTGGAATGTCCACATGCACCTGTAGTAGCACTCACCTATTTGTCAGATGTAGGCTGGATGACATGGTACTGTAACGTTGCCTATAGGGGACACCCAGCAGTCAATGGCACTGATGTGTGTGAAAACATAACAACACAGTCTGTCACAGCAGTCAGGCCATTTCTGGTAGTCCTGGTGCCATACCAAGTTACTAGGTTATGAGTCCTGAGCAGCCATATCACTAGGCCACATGTCAGCCCATGTGTATGCCAGGCAGCAGCTGATGTCCCCATCATACAGGCACACAGGTAGTAGCCCAAGGGTGTATGTGGTGTTAACCATCCATCTGACCAGGTTACACCTACAAAGGTTTAGGTAGCTACCCTGCCTGATGTGGAAAGGGTGCCCATTCCATGCAGGGTGATTGTGTGTGACACATGGGAGCTGCCAACAAGGCCAGTCCAGGTCACTCACCAGTTTGAGGGAGTGCATGTGTGTGTTAACACAGTGGAGCATGACTTGCACTCATGCAACAGTCCCAGCAATGTGGAGTCCATGATTGCCCTGCATGTCACAGTGAGGTCACTCCTGAGGAGTATGTAGGACACCACACAGAGGGTTGGCCTTATAGCCTATAGGCAGAAGTTTACAGGTATATATGTTTATAGGTTGATGTAGATGTTTGATGGCCTGGTATTTCCTGGTGGGGAACCTCTGTAATGACCCCAGCCTCTGCATGTGCTGTGTGATGTGAATGATGAATGGAGAATTATGTACATTAATGGTCCTCATTGGAGGGAACATGAAACAATAGGATCAGGGGAGCAATGTATTCTGTAATGCCAGTATGCTGCCAATACCCACACACATACTGTACTGATAGATGGCAGGGGTGTGATGTGGGTGTTAGCAGTGGATAGTGCTAGCAAAATTGGATGTGCTGGGTCTGTACATAATGGTGGCCAATGTATGCAGTCCTGATATGTGTTCCCCTGTTCATGTCTTTCAGGTGGGATGTACCACAGATGTAACCCGCCCTTCTCAGATGCCGAGACTGCGGCAATCATCGATACACTCAGACTCCATCACAGGGTAATGTTGGTAAGGAGCTGGCAGAACCTGCAGGAATGCACTGCCCTGTGGGCAGAACTGGTAGTGACAGTCAACAATGTGGGACACCAGGACAGGACCTTCAAATAGGTTTGACACCGTGCCACTGACCTGGTACACAATGCACAGCAAAGGGCTGCAGCTGTGGCCAGGGACCATGCTGGCACAGGTGGAGGGCCTGCTACTCAAGCGCCACTCACAGCCACTAAGGAGTTCCTGGGAAATCTTGGTGCAGCCACCGCCTCCCAGTTGTTGTGGCTCAGCAATACCATAGGTTTGTTGAGGGCACCTGGTTTTCCATGCACACAACTGTTACGCTTAGCCATATTAAAATATGAGCATGTTCATGTGTGGTGGGGTTAACTGCAGTGCATCACATTGGTCATCACAGGAGCCTATTCACAGGAGCTGTAACATATTGGTACATACTGTTGTATAACTGTTACCACTGTGCTATAAGGAGTATGTTAATATGGTGTACACAGGCGCACTGTGTGTTAGGTGCAAGTCCATCACATACTGCCACTCCTCACATATCTCACAAGTGTATAGTAGTAGCAACATTAACTGGATGTAGCTGCACTGCATGTTGTTGAGGGCCTGTCCAGAGTGTATCTGTTGTGGTCCGAATGTGTGTCATGCATGTCAGTATTCAGAAAGTGTGGTCTGTATAATGTCTTTGTGCCACCTCGCCTGTGTGCGTATGTGTATGTGTGTGTGTGTGTGTGTGTGTGTGTGTGTGTGTGTGTGTGTGTGTGTGTGTGTGTGTGTGTGTGTATCAGCAAACATTAAGTGCAGCTAGTAATTTACATATGTTGTCTTCCCCTCACAGGTGAACATGGGGTTTGGATTATCTCCCACTCACAACCTGCTGTCAGTGACTTATTGGACTCTGATGATGATAGTGGTCATAGTGGGACAGAAGTGTGGATGTTGGGGGCTGAATCTGTACCAGTGGTTGATATCCCACTTCCACCAACAATGTCTCTACACACCGTCAGTATGCCCACACATATCCAGTCCCAGTGGACAGTCGGAGGGTGGTGGCATGCAATAGGCTAGTGTGGCAACTATGGCATTTGTGAGTGTAGACACTAGCCATAGCCAGAGATCTGGCAAGGTCCCACATAGTCAGATTGACAGGGATGCTCAAAGTAAGATTGCTGCCCATCCAGCCCCTGTCAGAGGTGTCACAGCAGGTGTCACCCGACGCATGTTTCAGTCCATCATGGAGGCACATGCACATTCTGAATGCTACATCAGACAGATGCTCAGGGTCATGAATGCAGCACTTTCTGCCATGTGTGACAACCTCCATGACATTGATGATGCCATACATCATTTTGCTGATGTTCTGGATACATGGTGGGGTGAGAAATTGTCAGTGACCAACAGTGCAACATCTGCACTTGAGCATGTGGTGGGAGTAGGGCGTCAGATATGTGGACGTAGGTCAGAAACAAGATCAGCTGAGAGCCCATGTGGCCATGCACATTCACACTCCCATAGTGGCAGTACCACCTGCACTACTGAAGGGAAGGTGCTGTCCACACCACAACATAGCAGGCAATGGGCACGTTGTCCTGGCCCATCCTATCAGGGACACAGATCCAGCAGAGAGCAGTCATCATCAGGGAGTAGTACCACATTTGGTTTTGTGTCTGGTGATGCCAGTGACACTCCTGGCAGAACCAGTTGCCGTGTCAGTGGCTGGAGACAGTGAATTGTACATCCTGCCATGTACGCTCCATGGCTGTCCAACATAACCCCGTGTAGGACAACTACATGGCTTGACTGTGTGCATACACACACTCACACATCACTATCACAGGCAAGTCACCACCAGACACACACAGCTCCTCTCCATGGCCCAGTTGAACACCACCCCTCCAGATACACATATACATAATTTCAACTGTATGGCCCAGCCTAGGCCTATATCAACCTCACACCACACCCTGTGCATGTGATGATACCTGTGCCACATCCCTGTTATCCATACCATCGATGCAGGGACATGCTCATATTCTGTATTCTGTTTGCGTTTCAGGTGTCTGTGTGTATACAGCCTGTGGGGCTGCTGACATTACCGAAGCTGAGTATGGCAGGGTGGAAACACAGTGACCTTTTCATCACCAAGGTATGGCTGTATATGTACATGTTTACCAGGTGTGTATGTGTGCAATATTGTGTGAAGGACAATGGGGGCAGACAGTGTGACCTTGCATACATATCCCATGACACAGCCAGTTAGCCTTCATACATGTCACCTGGGTGTTCTGTAGGATCACATGTTCATAGATACAGTGGAGGTTACCAGAGTACTGGCCCTAGGTCCCTCACAAGCCTAGCCATTACTTTATTCCCAACAGAATCACCCATCAGCACCTGTTGCCCCTGCCTTTACTGGATACTAGTTGCACCCCAGGGACAGATGTTTTTCTTTTCCATCCACTCAACCTTGATGCAGTTGATAAGGGTATGAATGGTACTGTGTTTGACATGTTTGGGGAGTGTATTCCTGACACAGGGCAGCCTCTGTTAGCCAAACCTGACTCTCCAGCATGCGTGTCTGCTATCTCATATGCGAGTTAGGCTTCTTGTGCTGGTAATGCACATGAAATCATACTCTTGTAGGGTCTATATTATAATCTCGAAGTGTCAGCTCTGCGAACACCTAAACATTGACCAGTAAACACTGAAAGCTGAAAATCGTGAACGGCCACTTCTGCAAATTTTTTCACAGGGAAAAAAAATTGCTTGGCCGGCGAACAGACAAATAAACTTTCAAATATTAATGAAGCGAGGGGGCTTTGCCCCCCACACCCCCTAACTAAATATACCAACTCCGAGATTACTTTACATTGGAGAAAAGGGCAAATTCCCGATAAAGACCAAGCAAATCGTTTCCCTGTGAAAAATTTGTGGAAGTGGCGATTCGCGGTTTTCAGCTTTCGCTGTTTATGGGTCGACTATTAGGTGTTTGGAGAGCTGACACTTCAAGGTTCTAATATAGATGCCTCTTGTACATGGGGCAGCTGTTGATGAGCACAACATTGCCACCTTGGCATCCTACAGACACCTATGGACAACCTGACCAGTAAGTATTGGGCCAGTACTGATTACAGGCTGTCTGCATGGAAGAGGTCTTGAGGGCCATGGCTGACCTTTGTGTGTGTTAACATAGTCTTTACAGATTCTGCAGATGTCTGCATAGGTGCATAGCAGACTGGCAATGCTGCTAATGTATTGTTGTACTGACTGAGGACTATTCAGAGGTAATGTCCAACTTTTGGTTGGAAGCAGTCCTTTTACCTTTGTGGTGAACCACATACAAGCAATTCCTAATGATTGCCAATACTTGTTGCCTGAATGCAATTATGTTGCCATCCAGGGTACCCAGGTCTGTCATCATAGTCTGTGTGTTTATGGGGTTGATGCTGATGTGGGAAATACTGGGGACATGTCCTTGTCGTATGGCATCTGACATTGTTGTCTGCATTCAGCTTGAGGATAGGACCTTGACAGCATTCCATACCCACTGTATGGCCCATTGCAGTGTATTAACAGCAGTTTGTGGCTCAATGACAGACTGCAAAATACTTACAGTTCACACAGCCTTAGGCTGTACTTGCGTATGTCGGTGGTCCCAATTAGCATTCATGCCTATATACATGTGGGATATTGGGGGCACCAGGTAGACAAAGGGCTTTCACATGTTTACATACTGTACACACATAGGCAACACAGAATGTGTTTGCAACATTTAATGTGGAGTGTGGGACACAACCTATTGTAAAGTGACAGTTGGCAGGACATACCGTGTGCAATGCAAGTGCAACAAACAGGAATTCCTCTGGTTTGCTACTATGACACCTTCTTTGTTTGACATTACCTTAGCTTGCACTGTTTGTCATAACATTAAGGTACTTCTGATGTGCAATAACTGCTCTATGCAATCAGTACAGAACTGTATGACATTTTTGTTGTCCTACACTCTTGGGACAACTTTACTGTTTCAGTTGTTGTCACAGATCACACCTTGCCAAACATGGACTGCAACCTGCATGGTGGTACAGATGGTGGCCATACCTGTGACTTCTGCATATTTCTGCAGATTGTCCTGATGTTTGATACATACTTTCTTTCCATCTGTCATAAAATTGTGGTTTGCTGGAAAAATGTAGGAAAATCACGACAGACTAACATTGCAGATTGAGGACGGATATTGCCATGTAACAACACATGCCCTTTGGAAAATGCATTCAAATGCACAACCTGTTCTGGTATCTACTTTCCATGTGTGTCACAGCAATATGTGAAGGTTGTGCTCAATGTTTGGTGTTTGCCCCAGTTTTCCATATGGTTTCAACCAGATGTCTTTCTGTGAGGGATTGAGAGGTATGCTCTGGTGCCCATAACTCAGGTAGATTGTTGCAAGGGGATGTACACACACACACACACACACACACACACACACACACACACACACACACACACACACACACACACACACACACATGCACTCATGACCTGTCCTTGCTGATAGCAGAACCTGTACCTGCCTATTTTTTCAAATAATAGTGCTATATGCATAACACAAACACCACAGAGCTACTATAGTGTTGCAGTGTCTGCCACTACTATTGAAGTGTGTGACAATTGCAGGGGCTGTTAGGATTGACAATGGTGTGTTCACCGGCCCTTAACATGGTACAGCCATCTGAACCACAGAGCCACTGCTGCATTGAAACACACATGTACACAGAGTTGATACTTCTCCTATTAGATGACCTACCTATTTAGTTATGCACAATACAGACTGATATGACTATTGCATGCACCTCAGTGCCTTTGTGTTAGAAAATGTGTGACTGTGCTTGTAAGGCAGATGACATCAACAGGCTCGTGCCTTTGTGTTAGAAAATGTGTGACTGTGCTTGTAAGGCAGATGACATCAACAGGCTCTTTAAAGTAATGCCATGGAGAGGGGGTCAACAGACCATAAAATGGTATAGCCAGCACACACAACAGCCACAGGGGGCATGCTTCACACACAAACACAGTAGTAGAGTTGGCTATATTGAGATTCAAACACCTACCTATCGACTTGTACATACTATAGTGCAGCCTACTTATTACATGCACCTCAAAGCGTATAGGGCTGAGGAGTGTCCAAAGGTATTTCTAAGGTGAATGACATCAGCAGGCCTTGTAAAGTAGGGCAATGGGTGGAACAGGCCTCAAAATGGTATAACCAACACACACACACACACACAC
Organism: Protopterus annectens; assembly: GCF_019279795.1. Taxonomy (NCBI): domain Eukaryota; kingdom Metazoa; phylum Chordata; order Ceratodontiformes; family Protopteridae; genus Protopterus; species Protopterus annectens. The sequence goes on along the minus strand of NC_056739.1, from coordinate 602,330,957 downwards.
ACACACACACACACACACACACACACACACACACACACACACACACACACACACCACAAACCTTATAGGGCTGAGGAGTGTCCAAAGGTATTTCTAAGGTGAATGACATCAGCAGGCCTTGTAAAGTAGGGCAATGGGTGGAACAGGCCTCAAAATGGTATAACCAACACACGCACGCACACACACACACACACACACACACACACACACACACACACATAGACACACACACACACAAACACACACACATGATAATGTTCTCACCCACAGTACCACAGTTGCCAGTGTTGATATTAGAACCCCTACTGATCTAGTTATTTCTGCTATAGTATTACATAGTTATCGCACACACCACAGACCTCATAGGGCTAAAAAGTGTCCAAAGGTAATACTAAGGTGAATGACATCAGCAGATCTTGTAAAGTAGAGCAATGAGAAGTGTACTGGGTGGGAAAGGCCTCAAAATACTTTAACCTAGAAACATACACACATTTGCCAAGACTGAGATAAGAATGCTTACCTATCAAGTTATTTGTACTATAGTATTATGCAGCTAGCATGTGGCATGGAACTTATAGGGCTGACAAGTGTCCAAATGTATTTCTAAGGTAAATGACATCAGCAGATCTTGTAAAGTGGAGCAATGGGAAGTGTAGCAGGTGGAAAAGGCCTCAAAATACTTTAGCCTACAAACACACACTTGCCAGGACTGAGATTAGAACCCTACCTATCCAGTTATTTGTATTATAGTTTTATGCATTTATTGCATGTGCCATGGAGCTTATAAGGCTAAACAGTGTCAAAATGTACTTCTAAGGTAAATGACATCAGCATATCTTGTAAAGTAGGGCAACGGGAAGTGTACTGGGTGGGAAAGGCCTCAAAATACTTTAACCTACAAACACACACACTTTTGCCATTACTGAGATTAGAACTCCTATCTATCTAGTTATTTATACTATAGTGCTTTGCACTTATCGCACTCGCCACGGAGCTTATAGGGCTGAAGAGTGTCCAAAGGCACTTCTAAGGTGAATGACATTAGCAGGTCTTGTAAAGTAGGGCAATGGCAAGTGTATTGGGTGGAAAAGGCCTTAAAATACTTTCACCTACAAACACAAACACACACACAAGATATGGATCTCTCTCACACACACACACACACACACACACACACACACACACACACACACACATAGACACACACACACACACAAACACACACACATGATAATGTTCTCACCCGCAGTACCACAGTTGCCAGTGTTGATATTAGAACCCCTACTGATCTAGTTATTTCTGCTATAGTATTACATAGTTATCGCACACACCACAGACCTCATAGGGCTAAAAAGTGTCCAAAGGTAATACTAAGGTGAATGACATCAGCAGATCTTGTAAAGTAGAGCAATGAGAAGTGTACTGGGTGGGAAAGGCCTCAAAATACTTTAACCTAGAAACATACACACATTTGCCAAGACTGAGATAAGAATGCTTACCTATCAAGTTATTTGTACTATAGTATTATGCAGCTAGCATGTGGCATGGAACTTATAGGACTGACAAGTGTCCAAATGTATTTCTAAGGTAAATGACATCAGCAGATCTTGTAAAGTGGAGCAATGGGAAGTGTAGCAGGTGGAAAAGGCCTCAAAATACTTTAGCCTACAAACACACACTTGCCAGGACTGAGATTAGAACCCTACCTATCCAGTTATTTGTATTATAGTTTTATGCATTTATTGCATGTGCCATGGAGCTTATAAGGCTAAACAGTGTCAAAATGTACTTCTAAGGTAAATGACATCAGCATATCTTGTAAAGTAGGGCAACGGGAAGTGTACTGGGTGGGAAAGGCCTCAAAATACTTTAACCTACAAACACACACACTTTTGCCATTACTGAGATTAGAACTCCTATCTATCTAGTTATTTATACTATAGTGCTTTGCACTTATCGCACTCGCCACGGAGCTTATAGGGCTGAAGAGTGTCCAAAGGCACTTCTAAGGTGAATGACATTAGCAGGTCTTGTAAAGTAGGGCAATGGCAAGTGTATTGGGTGGAAAAGGCCTTAAAATACTTTCACCTACAAACACACACACAAGATATGGATCTCTCTCACACACACACACACACGCACACACACACACACACACACACACACACACACACACACACACACACACACACACACACACATACACACACACACTTGTGTGCGCATGCAGTATCACAGCTGTCAGCATTGAGATTAGAACCCCTACCTATCTAGTTATTTGTACTATAGTGTTGCGCAGTTATCGCTCACACCACTGAGCTTAAAGGGCTGAAGAGTGTCCAAAGGTACTTCTAAGGTGAATGACATCAGCAGATCTTGTAAGTGAAGTGTACTCAGTGGGAAAAGCCTCAAAATACTTTAACTTACAAACACACACACACACACACACACACACACACACACACACACACACACACACACACACACATATATAAAGGTGGGTGATGTGAGATTACAACCCATACCTCATTACTATTAAACAATAGAGCTCACCTTCATGCTGGCACATGCCACTAGTTACAACTGGTATGCAATTGTCTGCAGCAGGACACCACTCTATGCCTTTCAGGGTGTCTCTGTCTGTCTTTGTCTCTCTCTCTCTCTCTCTCTCTCTCTCTCTCTCTCTCTATCACTGTCTGTCTCTCTCTTTCCCATGTCTATGTGTGTGTTTGCTTGAAATATTTTTATATGTTGCCCATATATATATATATATATATATATATATATATATATATATATATATATGTGTGTGTGTGTGTGTGTATCACACTCAGATGCAGATATAGGACATATGAGCCACCTACAGATAGTTGTGGGTAATCCTGTGCGATGGGTCTGGGTAGAGAAAGTTAAGGTGTACATAGCTGTCTGTATGCAAAAACAGATATACACAATACAGTTGTATAGTCTGATGTGAATACAGACATGGGCTGTAATTCTCTAAGTGTAGGAGCATGCCCAGTATGACCTTCTATAGTAAGAATGGGAGTCCATTCCAAAAATAGCTGTACTCTGGTCCAGTGTTTTGTGTGCTACAGCCATACCTCACAACCTGTAAGTGCAAGAAATCTGGGGATAGTCTGCCAAAATGGGGGGACAATAGGCCAAACATGGGGAGATATTTTAAATATTGCTCTTATAAACATAGAAAGTTGCTACAGTAACATAGTTTGTTGTAGCAGACATTTTCCAACATAGATGATGCCTGACACAGAAATGTATGTCATTACTCAAATCCTCAGATCATCACAGTGATTTACCAGAGAAATACAAGATTTATGATGAACAGACCAAAATGTTGAGCCAAAATATAGACATTCTCGTCAAATCCGGCCAGTTCAGAGGTGTGGCTGCAGATGATTGGCTGATGAAGCTGTGTAATCAGTCCAGCACCTTAGTGATATATGGGGATGTCCTGGTTGTGTGGTATCCTTCTTAACTGAAAAGTCATATCCTGGTGTGGGTACAGAGTGCATTGTACTGAGCAGAAATTTCCATAAAATGTGTGGTTTATTTTGCATAGCACTGTGATTTGCTGGTATGCCAGTGGCAGAGCAGTATAGAGTAATGTGGTAAACCACTGACAAAACATTTGTTTATAGGTTCATAGGTTCATAAGATGTTACTAGGCTGTTGTCCCTGATGTCCTTATAACCCTAGCAGATGAGAGTGTAGCCCATGTTAAGACATGTCAGCACCCAGAGCCCCTGTCCAGCAGGGACACAGGTGGAATCACAGAACTGTATTTTCTGTTTCCCATGCAGTTATCCAGGGTGCACTTCACAAGGGGTATTGTACTCAGCTTGATGTGGACATAGAGTGTATTCCACAGATGGGGGAGTCTGGGGGATCATGTATCTGTCACACCAAGTCCTATTGATATGGCAGACCGGGTTGATGCTGCACCTATGGGTTGATCGAGTGGGACTTGACTTCCAGATGTGCAGCAGCCTCATCAAGGCAGGGTGTGGATTGCTTTGTATGCCAGACAGAGGTCACCTCTGAGGAGTCTGTATGGAACTGAGTAGAGGGACAGTGCTTTTAGCCTATTTGTGTAGGGTAGGTGAGTGAGGGCCTGGATTTTCCCAGTGAGGAACCTCTGTGGTGTCTCCAGCTGCTGAAAGTGCTTTGTGAGGTACATGCTGAAGGGGGCATTGTACACAATAATTGACCTTATAAGAGTAGGATACATGGATCTTATGACCTGTTTGTCTCTGGATGAGATACCCTTACTTTTGAGTTGGCCCATCTAGAAAGCTTTCCATACAACAGAAGCAACATGGTGCTCAGAAATCAGGTTGGTATCAACTTGGGTGGCCAAATGCCTCATTACTGATTGTGTATGTAGGATGTTGTTGTTAATGTGATAATATGTGGGGACGTCAGTGTCCCTGAAGGGGATGATGATGCATTTTCTGGCCCTCAGCTTGAGGTCATGTTTCTGGCAGCAGCCATTTGTTATGGTGAGACCCTCTTGGAGGACATCCACAACACTTTGGGAATTGATGACTGTTCCCAGGAGCCCCAAGACCGATCTCTGGGTATGCTGCTCATTAAAGGTGTACTGCTTGAGTTGGCTACCCCTATTATGATTAGGTGAGTTCTATCAATGAACCAGTTTGCTACCCATTTGGTAACATATGTATTGATACCTAGTTGACAGAGTTTATCTACTATAGCCAAGTAGGGAATAGTGTGTAAGGCTCTGGCCAAATTAAGGTGGGTGGTGTGCACCGTCTTTCCCTTTGGTGGCTGTCTCAGGAAAGTCAACCAGATTTAACAGACATACCATCCCTTGACAAAGGCAGGCTGTGTGTGGTCAAGTATTTGGAGTTTGCCAATGTCACTGTTAAAGAGGTCCATGAGAATCCATTGTATGGCCTTGCAGATCAGGTTAGTTAGGCTGGTGGGTCTTTAATTTCCTTGATTAGTGAACACTCCACCTTTGTGTAAAGGGATGACAGTGGCTGTCTTCCATGCAGCTGGGACAAAGCCGGTACTCAGGCTTTGGTTGACTAGGGTGCCTAATGGTGCTGCCAGTTCATGTCTGAGTTCATGCAGGATGCAGCCTGGGATGCATTCAGGTCTCATGGAGGTTGTCTTTTTGGCTTTGTGAGGGCAGTGATGCCCTGTTACCTAGTGATAAGGTGTGGGTGGGCAGGTACTGGGGATGTCTTGCTTTACTGATGAGGGACAGAGAGGAGACATTTCCACTGAATCTGTCAGCCAGTAGATTGGCTATATCTACAGCATTTGTGTATGTGGTGTCCTTGTCCACCAGTACTGAACAGGTCTGGGAGCTTCCTTTGAGACTGCAGACATATGTGAAGAAGGTCTTATGATTGTCTGTCTTAGATGTGGGCAATTTGGACTCAGAGTTGCCTTTAGAGGATTTCACTGGTGTTCTTATTTGTTTGTTCAGGCTAAGGAGAGATTGCTTCCAATTGTGCACCTGCTCCTTCTTGGTCCTGGACAGCAATGTTATCCTTTTTTTATATAGTTCCTTGCAGATGTTTCCAGACAGGTTTACTTCCCTGTGGTGTTCCTGCCACAGCTGTTTCCACAGGACCATATTGTGTATCATAGCAGATACTATGAACATGTGTGCACATGTGGCTGGAGAGTACTGCAGGACTCCACCAGATATGTCAAGCCAGCAGAAACGTGACTTGAGCTGCCCAAACACACACTCTACGATGTTTCTAGTTTGTGTGTTTGCCTCATTATGGTGTTCTTCAGAGTGTGTGTGTGCATTTCAGAGGGGTGTCATCATCCACGGTTCCAGTGCATAGCCGGCATCCCCCATCAGATGGCCATATGGGATGTTGCCCACTGGCAAATGCCTGGTACAGCTGTGAGGTGTGCCAGATGTGGGAGTTGTGAAAACTGCCAGCGCTGCCAACACACACATTGATGATAATGCCTTGGGCATTGCACATGACCTGGCAGTTGATGGAGTGATAGCCCTTGTGGGCGATGTAGACTCAACCCTCTTCACCAGGTGGTGCTTTGATGTGGACATGGGTACAGTCTATGGCACCCATTACCTCCAGGTAGTTTGCTACACAGTGGAAGAGACACATGTTGCTGGTCCTCTCCTCAGGGGTGCTGGGGAAGTAAATGTGCTTACTGGCCTGTCTTAGCATGACATCCAGGAATTGGGGGTGTATCCTGGATGTGGATGCCTGTGAGAGCCCTATGATGTCCCCAGTAAGTCTTGGAAAGTACCTTTAGCTAGTATTCTTAAGGCTACACATGCCTTTGTTTCCACTGGGATGGGTTCCCCTCTGTTGTCTCTTGGTTAGAGGTGAAGGCGACAGAGCTCGGTGAGCTGCTGAAGTATGTCCCTGTCCACCCTGTAGCTCTCCACTATCTCCAGCTCATGTAGCCCCTGAAAGGTTACGCTGGGTCTGAACACTCTTCTCCTCCTCCATCTGGGACGGTTATCAGCATCATCCTCATCACTGCCCTCAGTCTGTAGCATGTAGAGATGTAGCAAAGCAGCAGCAGCCCCTATCATTTTGTCAGTTAAAATTCCCACGTGTGTACTCCAATGGTGCTGAGTATGTGGGAAAATAAGATTGAAGGGTGTTTGCATACTTTATACTGGTGTGCTGCAGATGCTGCCTGTGTGATTGGCTGAGTATGACACATTCCACGTATCAGCTACATTATTGAGGTGTTTGAATGGGCCACTGTGAGTGACAGAGGCCTTATTAGTCATTTATAGTTGATTGCCTTTTGTCTGCTATTTCCTTTTATTTTATTTTATCCCAATTTCCTCCAGTTTTAAGCCTTTAAAACTGTTCCAGCTATTGTGAACATTGCGGAGTAGAAAGGCCCCTCTCCTGGACATGAACATGCTCAACATTTCTGAAACCAGCTAAGCATAGCTAAGCAGCCTCAGACACACCCCCTTGCTTAGCTGGACCTTGCTGGTTTCAGAAATGCTGCAGTGCTTAGTGGTGCACAAATCCATTTAGCTGGGCTGAATGCTGCTTAGAATTAAACTTCTAAGCAATGCTCAAGTTAGTTAAGCAGAGCTAATCACTGCTAAGCATTGTTCAGTTTTCATTTAAAAAATTATGAATTGGACATTAATTACTCATTACTGACATATTATTATGTGTATATGTTTTAAATTACATGATGTCCCCCTATGTGCTTTGATTACATTACCTTGGAATGTGACTGTACTGTATGGGGCACTTGTGTTTATATGGGTGAGTTCACATCATATATCCACTGACACTAGAAATTTGGACCAGCTACACTACCCCGGTTAACAAATATCAATTACTACATCATTAAATTAAAAAAAATATTTAACATTGCTTTCCCATGTAAAAGCTAAATGGCCTGTCTTGGTATTTAAACCATAAAGTTACTGCACACAAAGCCAGAACTCTAACCACTAGGCTAAGTCACCCATGAAGACTTCAGCTATACGTTTCTATATAGCTCTTTCATGATACAAATGCAGTGGATAAAAAATACAACTATTTTAAATATATATCAAAACCTGTCATTCTATCAAATTTCTAAGTTTGTAAGTGCAATATTTAAAAACTGTCCCTATTTCTGCCCTTTTGCTCCACTTTTAGTACTGCCTTTGTCCAGACTTCTTGCTATAAGAGGTTCAGAGATGTGTGTCTTAGGACACTATTTTAATGTAAAGTGCACTTTCACAATGCAGGAGGTGTGTTACAGTTCCTGTCACATACCCCCTGCATTCTATTCCATTCACAGATCCTCTTTTCAGTGTCCACAGACACTGAAGGGTTTGTAAGCTCCAATGTGTTTACACCAAACATGACACGCCCCCTTTTCATGTCAGCTGCCTCTTCTGCCTACACCACTGTATTATAGCCTCTACATGGTTTGGTACCTGGAGACATCGTGGCCCATTTTGCTATTCAGTAAACCTAGATCATTTGCATGCAGCTAATTACCTATACCCTAGTTACAGCACTACATGAGAGCTAATTACCTATACACTGTTGCCTGCCATTGTATGAGTCTGCATGCTGGTCAGTATAATGAGGAATTTACTTTTAGCTTAAATAATCGCCTTTTAATATTTTAAATTTATATTTTGTTAGATCCCATTCTTGGGCGCCACTGCACTCTGCTTGCACATAGCATATGTGCACATAAAATTAACTTTTGATTTTTAATATTATGCATCAGTTTTACATGTCACTGGCCATAGTTTTGGCCATTGGCATGCCTGATGCAACTAATACATGCTTTACTTTGAGTTGTCATAGCCCTGTTTTTTATTTTGCAGTCTTGTACATAAACATTTTCCGCATGCATTTGTAATGCAGACATGGCTCTTACACGGATGCCTGTCTGCTTTTTGGATCAGTAAACCACCTCATTTGCATAGTTTTCACCAGCAAATGAGGTGATTTACACTCCACGATTTCCTCTGTGGTTGAATAGTGCTGGGAGCCTCGTGCATGCCCCCAGCACTGTTTTCTGGATTGCACAGCCTCCGAACTCCATGTTCCACTATGCTTACATGGAGATTAGCACCGTGTAAGCATTATCGAATTAACCCCATTGTCTATTGCCCTATTAATCTCAAAGAAATGCATAGGATTACAATTCATTATGTTAAAATATGCAGTTATATTTCATTATACATGTCATATTATAAGTTCATAGGTATATACTCGGCATCTCCTGTAGAAGGCCAGCTAGTGTAAATCCAATTTACTGAAAAAGTATTAGCTGCTCTGATCAAAGACAGTCATGCTACATATTTCAGAGGTGAATTTGTGAATTTGTGCTGACTATCGTTCAGTGCACTATATAGATGCAGACACCTAAAAACTAAATTTTCCCTATGAAACTACCCGTATCTCAGAGAGGGTAAAGCAACGACTTTGTGTATTGGGTAGCACAGAGCAGCTAGTCTGCAGGTTGAGAAGCCCTGCCTCTTGAATTTTATTTATTTATTTATTTATTTTACATCTGTTAACCGGGCTAGTCTAACTGGATATATTTCCATTTTCAGCAGAGGCCCGGGGAGAAAAGCCCCACATAGACATAAAACAATACATAGTATGCAAAAAAAGAGCAGAATAAAAAAAAAATAAGGAGGGAATAGACAATATATGGTATTATATTATAGGATACAACATTTTAAAAAAAATGCACACAACATTCTTGAACTAAAAATGCACAACTTATTTAACATTATTTAACATATTAGGATGTAAAAGAAAGTAAAAGAAAGAATAGTAAAGACATTAATAGACAAGGAGTAAGTAGATTAGTTACTTTTATAAACTGTTTAGTAAAAATTTAGTATTATATAGCCTAGTCTAGCGTCTAGTCCAAAAAGTATGCTTAGTCAGCCCAGTGTTAACCCCTTGTGCACTGCACCCTTGTAGCTCATCCAGTAAAGAACCTTCCCAATTTATCCACAGCCAGTTTGGTGGATATAGGAATATTGAGACAATGTGCAAATTGTTTAATGTTCACTGACAACCATTTAATCCTCAAAGAAATAAATATCATATGAGAGAGGTGTATATACTCAGCTTTTCTGGAGGCAAACTCTAGCATACAAATACTCATAACAACAATCTCGTACCCTACACTCACCACACACAGTACGCATCCCATATATAGATCTACTTATGCTAAGGCACTTAATTGCAACTTTCCCAAACCCAAAAGATCTCCTATACATTCCACCAGCAAAAATTATCCTCAGCAAACCAGAAAGCACTCGACAAAAATAACACCTAACACTGCACATATAGCTATACCCAGCAGAGCTTGAACTACCCAAGCCCATAAGGCAATCCGAAGCACTACCCAGGACTCTAGTCATAAAGGACTCCATTGTTTTACATACTAATACCCCACTCACCAGGCAGAAAAGGAGAAAATAAAATTCAATTGCTTGTCAAGGGCCAGGATCTGCCAAGTTACATATGCACTCAGGTCATTGCACTACAGGTAATCAGGAAGCATGATTCAGTCATAGTCCATGTAGGTGTAAATGACATACCTCCCTAAACTATATAAAGAGAGACATTTTGGAGCCCTTGGACTATGTGTCACAGGCTGGTATGTAGCATTCTACCTTCACCGAGGATGATACCAAAATACAAACAGAAGATGATTGACTTTAATAATTGGCTTAGTTTTTGGTGTCTTTCTTGGGGGGAAGTACAATATTTGGCAGTATGGGAGGAGTTGGTTAACAAACCACATTGCTTTGCCAAAAATGGTCTGCACCTGTCCCCTCTAGGATTTTGAATATAGACTAAAACATTTTCCTCCCCCATACAGCCTATTTAAGACAATGGCAAATTATCAAACCTTCCAACATATCAAAATCTACCCAAGGAAATCTGAAGCTGTTATTGCTGAATGCCATGACTGTAAACAAGAAGCTCCACTCCCTTCAAGCTCTCCTCACCTTGGAGAATGTGGACATCTGAGCAATTAGTGAGACATGTCTTAAAGACACAGATAGTACCCCAGCAGTGCAAGGCTTCAGTGCCTTCCACACATTTAGACCAGCAATTGCACAGATGCCGACTAAAGGTAGAGGTGTCTTGATGTACATCAGTAATAAGCATACCTCTAGATTGATTAGACAGGATGATGCCCTGGACTTCCTCCATATCCAGATTATGACAGACAAAGTCCCATACCATATCCTAGCAAGCTGTAAGTCACCCTGTGTGCCCCATGAAACCCATAGCTCGTACTTAAGACCTACTGGAGACACTCGCAATTAAACCAAATACGATACTCATGGGGGGGGGGCTTTAATTATCTCTGTATAGACCAGGAATTCTACATGACCCCAAATTTGTAATTGTAGAGATCCCTAGACTTTCTAAACGCAAACTTCCCAGACTAGTAAGTGAACACTGCCCAATCATTATGCTGGAGTCTGACTGCAATGAATCTATCAATAATTGTGATGATATCTCTACTGCCTTCTGAAGCCTCTCTCTCACCACAATTCCTACGGCATTTATAGTCTCTCATCTTCCTGAGTAGTAGATTCTGAATCCCAAGCAAATTGGCTTTGCTGCACTGCCCATCCATCTTGTCTCCTGGATACACAGAATGTCCAGCCTCCTTCTTACCATCATGTCATACCCCCCCAGCTCTATCCTGTCAGTGAACCAGGCCTGGGCTATCAAGTGTAGTAATTTTTAGGTTTTTTTTGGCATGTTGATTGGTTTTACATCCAGCTTTCTCTCACCAGAGCAATCCCAGTTAGACCAAGCTGGGCAACTGGACACTGGCCAGCCAGTAGCTTATTGACCCAGGGATGTTGGGCTTTATGCTCATTTGGTGGCATTAGTCAAAACAATCCAATCAGCTAGAACCATATTTTACATCATCAAGTGGCTAACCCTGCCAGTCCATGCCCTGAATAATGATCACACCTAAAAATAACCTCTAAGGCACAATAACAGGTGGGATTCATTTGGGTTGCATGGCTAAGCTTATAAAGGCTCCAGCAGTCATTAGGTTAGTGTACACCTATGAACCTTTCAGTCTTTGACTTTAGTCTTAAAGGTAGTTAATATATTGCTTTGTTTGACAAGAAGAGAAAGACTGTTCCATAAGTACAAGATTTACTGTGTTGGATAGTCATTTAATTAACTAACTAATTAATTAATTTTCATTTTGCTTTTGTTTACTGGGTTTGTCTGCATGGCTTTAGTCAAAACATCTGGGGCCTGCCTTTTCTGACCAGGAAAGTCCAACTAGCCAGAATACCATTCTTCAGCAGAGGCCTGGGGATGAACTTCAATCAATAGTGCCTTTGCATTATGTATTACAATTTCAAGAATCAGCATTTGTTGCACGACAGATACATGCAGTAGGTACTATTTACATTAAAGTACTGTAAGAAGGGTCTATATACAGGTAGTATGGAGAGAGGGTATATAATTTTGATAGAACACTAGACTCTGGCATTATATCAAAAAGCATTGTTGTATTAGAAAATTTTATACAGAAGGTTAGTAGAAATTACTAATGGAATCCAGAAGAAGAAAAGGTGAGAATTAGGTCATCAAATTAACTATTAGGAGAGATTAGTAATGTGCAAGAGGATAAAGGTACCAGGATATGAGTGGAAAAGCAAGGTATGTAATTCGTTTTGTACTAAGGTGGTTCTAGAAGGTTGTTGTTCTTCTTTCGGCTTTTCCTGGTTAGGGGTCGCCACAATGGAACTCCGGTCCACTAATGATTGGCAGTAGATTTTTAAGGTGTTGAGGTGCCAGCTTGATGCTCAACCTTCAACAAAGGCATGCCCATTTATGCATGTCTTTCGAATGCCACTCGACCGGGGGGAGGACATGCAGACTCAACACATAAGGTGCTCCAGCCAAGAATCGAACAGGAGAACCTCTTTCTGTGAGATGACAATGCTACCGCTGCACCACCGCGGCTTCTAACTAATGTTCTTCTTTTGGCTTTTCCTGGTTAGGGGTCGCCACAGTGGAACTCCGGTCCGCTAATGATTGGCAGTAGATTTTTATGGTGCCGAGGTGCCAGCTCGACACCCAACCTTCAACGAAGGCATGCCCATTCATACATGTCTTTCGAATGCCACTCAACCACGGGGAGGACATGCAGACTCCACACAGAAGGCGCTCCAGTGGTTCTAGAAGGTGCTTTTGCTAATTAGACTATATGTTATGTTTGATTAGGAGTCTGCCTCTTAGGAGAAGCTGATGAATTGGTTTTGACTTTTGTTTATAAGGAAGAATGTGTGAGTCAGGAGGAATTAGATAAGGGAGGTGTGGTTGGACAAAAAACTAAATGAGAGAGGAGTATAAGTGTGAAGAAGGTGTCTGTTATTTTAGCTTATAAGAAAAGATTAGAGAAAAGATGAGATAACTAATCAGAGTAATTTACCTGTAGTGTAGATATGTGTTAATTAAGTATTAATTATGACATTAACTGGTTTCACAATTTTATATCTTTGAAAATTAATTAAGTGACAAAGTTACAATCATGCATAAATGCCCAGTGTCATAAGACATAAAGCATGCCTTGATCTTCCTAACATAAAATACATTGCCCTTTCTCATATCCTATGAAAAACATGACAGATTTATGTAAAACAGTTCAAGCATTGCATATCTCCAACCCAAAATACTATCCACCTTCACACATGCAGAACTCATAAAAAATTGGTTTTGGTCTTAATAAGATAGTGCTATGTTTGTTTCATCAGATTGCTATGTTGTTATCTAAACTCTCAAAATAATAAAAGAAAATTTGATTTAAAAGTATTTTCAAGAACAAAAAAAAAAGCATACATCAATACTTTTCAAAAAGAAAAACAACATAGCTGTCACATCAAGCCAAAGTATAATGTTAATTTGGCACTTGATATTCAATTAAAAACATTTCATACCCAGTATTGCATTGGCCATAATACTGGCACAGGCATAAATAATACAAATGAGATGCTGCCAAAAAATGGTTATGTTTCTGTCCTGAGTGAACTCTTAATATCAAAAATGCTTTACATGACACTAAAAATACAAACATGCATATTATTAATGTTAATTGCAGAACAGTTATCAAATTTTCCAAGTTACATATCTCTTCACAGGAATTTATTCTACTTGCTGTTGGTAATATGCTGTCATTTAAATGGCCCTACCCACGAACACACACACACACACACACACACACACACACACACACACACACACACACACACACACACACACGCACACTGTGCAAAGTGACTCAAACTCCCTTTTCCATTTTAATCTACAAAAAAGTTTTTGACACCTGCTTTCTTTCTCTACCAGCAGGAAACGTTACTAATAAGCAGTTGCTGACCATCTTTTTATATCAGTCAAGGCCTCTGAATCTCTTGTCATTGCTGTTGACCAAGAAAACTGAGAACAATGTCCATATTCACATCATTACTCTGAATGGATTCCAATTAAAATTGTGAGGCTCTAAAACCTTTGACACAGTTTGTCAGAGAAAACTTCTACTTCAAATGTCCTCAGTAGGTCTCTCTCAACCCACCTTTCTGTGGTTCAAAACCTATCTATGCAGCAGGTATTCGTCCATAAAATGGCACTCCACCCTCTCTCCATACCTCCCAGTCAACACTAGTGTACCATAAGGCTCTGTCCTTTGTTCCTTCCTCTTTAACATTTTCACCAACACCTTCCACACACCCACACAACAGGCCACCCTAATAAAATGCGCAGATAACTCCACACACATTTGTACATCTGACAATATGGCACACCTCCAAAAAATTACAAAGAAATCTTTAACAGCAACTGAAACATGGCTTTGTAAATCACAACTCATGCAACATTTAAAGTCCTTGCTCGATAATACAACCATTGAAGTCACTTCTCATGGCAAATTATTAAGGATGACAGCAGATAATAATCCTAAATTTGATCTACATATACAAAATTGCATATGAAAATCTCATCAAAAACTAGAGATGCTTTACATTGTCAAAAACTTTCTCACAGACACAACTAAAGCTACACTTGCCACTACTTATCTCCTCCTCACACTTCTTTATGGTGCTCCATACATCACAAAAATCAAAACATAAGTAATGCTATAACAAAATGTAGTATAATTATTTAAACTATTTACTCATTTTTATTCATTTTTTTAAATTAGGAGTGGCCGAGGTGGTACAGCGATTAACGTTGCCACCTCACAGCAAGAGGTTCTCTGGTTCAATCCTCATCTGGGGTGCCTTCTGTGCGGAGTCTGCATGTCCTCCCTGTGGTCTCATGGGTTTCCTCTGGGTGCTCCAGTTTTCTCCCACATCCCAAAGACATGTTATAGGTGGATTAGACACTCCAAATTGGCCCTAGGTGTGACTGCATGCTTCTGTGTGTCTTCTGTGGAAGGTTGGGTGCCGGGCTGGCAACTCGACACTGTAAAACCCCACTGCCGATCATGAGCGGACAGGTGCTCCAATGTGGTGACCCTTAAGCGAGCCGAAAGTAGAAAAAGAATTATTTTTTTAAATTATTTAAACAATGTATTTGTTTTTTGTATTATTTTTAAAGTCTGCAAAATTATTATTCTTAAAATGTTTTTTTAATAAACACAGGCCATGTAATTAGGCCATGTAATTTTTCCTCTGATTCAAAATTCAAATTCTATCTTCCTTGGACTTTATCAGTTCAAAATAATTCAATATTATTAAACAAAGGCATGTTACAGTTAAAAAACATGACATGCTATAAATATGGAAGGAACTGCAATGTTAAACACATCTGTATATAACAAAATCCCTTTTATTTACATTGTCTGTATGATGTACTTGTCATTATCACTGCACCCTGCTTTGTAACCACAATACCGCCATCAGCAGCAGATTCATATCATATGGTCCTTATGTCTCCACAATTCAGCCTACCATAAAAGAGTTAGTGTTACACCTCCATCTCACATAAAGAGCATCCTGCCATCACTGTCATGCTAAGGCTTCTATGATTACTAAGACCAGGAAGCCACAATGCACTTTGTTGTATTCTGCATGAAGGGTGCTGTATATAAGAGGACAAACTGTCCTCTGCATGAAGTGTTAATGGTTTAATGATAATGTACCTCTGCTAAGCAAAGAACACTAAAAGGGGATATGCAGTGAGATTACTGAACTGTTTGTTAAAGAAGAAACAAACTAAAAGTGTTATACAAGAATGACATCACTGTCATGTTCTCATAATACACTTGGAGAGATATGCACACATTTCAGGTTTTCTTCCTTTACAGTATTTTATGTTTGAAATTAAGATGCTGGATGGTATGAAGTGAAAAAAAACTACACTGTGAATTTTAGTTGGAATTATGAGAGCATAAAATGATTATCGTAATCCCTTGGGAACATCTTACTAATATATTACATTTTCAGTCGTTCTTTATTGCTCTTGTACTGCAAAGGACATTTCCACTGCAAACAGGTAGGTACACTCCAGAAAAAAATATTCACTACTTCAGATTTTTTTACGAGAATTCATTCAGTTAATACTGATCATTTTAAATGGTCTGTTTTCTTTATTTTAAATAGTAGGTGAATTAAGTAAATAATACAGATTTAAAAAAAAATGACCTGTTTTCCAGACCATGGTTTATGGGAAGCCATATTCTAAAAAAGATTCCTTTGATTTTTTTTGGCCTTCTCTACAAATCCTAAGAACAACATAATGTTTCACTGACAATTGAAAAAATAGATGTTTTGCTATCTTAGTGACAAGAATTTATGGACACTTTAAGGTATACTGTTTTATTCAATATCACATTAATACAGACGAAAATAAAAACACATATCTGTGCCATAAAGTAATCCTGACCAATAAAGGCTCTGAGCATGTTATGTATGAGATATCACAGTCTTGCCAGTTTTCATGTCTGTAAGTAATTTTATCATTTGAAAAACTACCAAAATGCCACAAACCATCCTGTAAAATGCATGAGTACCAAAAATCAAAACCTTAGCCAAGCAGCAATGTAATGTGCCATGACTGATTTAGCATACAGAAGCCTTAATGATGAAAGTATAGAAGCTACTGCTTTAAATCAACAGCAGCAGTTTGTTTCCAGTTCCTTGCATGCCTGATTTATTGCCAAATGTTTTATGCTAACACATTATTACATGACCTTCAGTTCTGAGGTAATATGCTAATTTAGCAGAGAATTACAAGTGTTCTTATTCTGATTCATAAATACATATAGCCTACTTAAACCTACAGATAAATATCCTCACATCTAACTTCTCATTGTCCTGTATTAAATACCTGTTTTGTTTTTTCTGGCTGACCTGAGGAGAACAGAGACAATTCTTCATTGCTTTGGAACGTGCTGATTGTCACAATTACTGTACAAACTAAATATGTGTGTATAAGTCACTTTATTCCTCACTGATGGTACTAGCGTTTGAATCAGGAAGGCTTATCCATGTTAATTCACACTTAACTGCTAATGTTTAATCACACCCTATAGCCAGTTTGCACTTTCACTGAATACCACCTTTTATAATACATAAAAGTAATTTCTGTGAGTTTCTGATTATTAATCTGTGTTTATTTTGCTGAATAGATGCCCCCACTGGGTATAATTATCTCACTCTCTCTCTTTTTTTTTTCTGTTTTTGCAGAAGAGTCATGGATAGTAGACGTCTTACCCAGATGTATACAGACAAGATATACAAAATACTCCAAAAAAATGCATATGTCTGGGAAAACACATACAGCATGACAAGAAAACAGCTGTATTTCCAGATATTACAGGTGGTCAGGAATTCATTTTGACAGCTTTGTTTAAAGAGAAAGCTGAGAGATAAAAGTAGTTCAAAATCATAAAAGTGATTGCACAACAGAAGCTATACCAAGTAAACATAAGAAGAAAAAGGCATGATAGAATAAAGAAAATTACCCCAAATCAGGGAAAAAAAAAACAGAATATGATAGCAAGAAGGTGCTGAAGATATTAACAGTATGTCATTAAAGAACAAGAAATGACTGAAACAGGAAATAGGATTAAGAAAACAGGTATATGCTCTGAAGATAAGTTAGAAATATGAAACTATCAGGTGACAATTAACAAGAAAGACAGCATGAAAATGGTGGCAAAGTGGTCAAAACTGGGACAACACAATGACCCCCATGAACCTTATGAGGAGTGACATCAGCTCTCCACATGCTTGTACTTTTTCAGTCTTCACCTGAAAGGTGCTGTAAGCAAAAAACTGTGAATTAATATAGCAATAACCCACGCATGGGTGTGAGTAATGCTGGATTTATCCACGCTTGGTGTGGTTTGGTCACAAGGGCGAAGCCCAAGTGGCCAAACAAAGCCATCCGTGGGTAAATCCAGCATTACCCACACCCAAAAGTGGGTTATTGCTATTATACAATGACATTATTTAAGAAAAAAAATAATTACTTTTCTTAAATAATGGCATTGTATAATGCCTCCTTGCTGCCCTTCCACAGCTGTCTGGTATTCTGCGGCAGTTCTGATGTACTGCGCATGCGTATGCATACGCAGTACATCAGAGCTGTGGGCAAAAGCAATGGAGAAAGCAAGATCTCCGTTGCTTTTTACAAACTGTTTTGCTATGTTAAATGGGTTTAACATAGTGAGACAGCTTTAAAAAAAGCAATGGAGAATCTCTGTTGCTTTTTTTTAAAGCTGTCTCACTATGTTAAACCCATTTAACATAGCGAGACAGTTTTTAAAAAAGCAACGGAGAAAGCAAGATCTCCGTTGCTTTTTACAGACTGTCTCGCTATGTTAAAGGTGTTTAACATAGCGAGATAGCTTTAAGAAAAGCAACGGAGAATCTCCGTAGCTTTTTTTAAAGCTGTCTCGCTATGTTAAACTCGTTTAACATAGCGAGACAGTGTGAAGCAACGGAGATCTTGCGTTCTCAGTTGCTGTAAAAAAGAGTTATAGTAATGGAAAAAGTCCGGGCGACCAGATCTTTTTCCATTACTATAACTCTGATTTACAACGTGCATGCTGACCAATCAGCGTGCACGTTTTTGAATATTAATGAAGGGTCGTTGTATTATGTGTTTTACTTAATAATTAAAGCTATACTCAAGGTGCTTAAATCTGCTGTAGAGTTCAGTTCCTGCAGATTATGTACCATATGATCAGGTGGTATTAACTTTCAGGGACACGCATCTGGAAAAGAGGTTAAGACAAATACATACAGACTCCATGAGCAATAGGTGTATATAGCAATAAAATATTAAAGAGTAAGACAATACTTAGCAAAGCAGCACTGCTATAATCCTTTGTGGAATTGTAGGACTCAGTCCAGTATCATTGACTTTTATCTTTGGCCTTCTCTTATACAGACTGATCACAAGAGGGAAAAGATAATAATTGAAACTCAAGAGAGAATAGTGAACATGGCAATAATGAAGAAAAGTCAAGTCAGAACTGCCACAAGGAGCCTGATATTCCATACTGGTTAATGATCTTGTTTACTTTAATTCACCTGGACTCTAATCTGTAGGGCATTGAGCACCATGATTATACTGAAATAATGGTTACATAGTATCCTGGTTAAGCACTACTACACAGCGACATTAACAACAATTTGAGGATTGTTATGCACCCCCTCGGTGCTGTTAACATTGAGTTTGTACTAAAAGCAGACAGCAGACTGACCAGAAAACAGCAGTAGTATGGTACAAAACAGCTTTTTTTCAACTCCTGTCTCTGCCTGCTAAAGTACATCCAGTACTTTGGTCACAACTGCTTCCCTTATACAGGGAATACGTAAGACGTCAACCACTTACTCAGTGCTTTACCTGCTTTCAAAGCTGGTGCAACACATCACTTCTTTTTTCCTTAATCTAATTTTTCACTAACTAGTAGTACACGGAGAAGATAAATCTCCATGTAGTATAAAAAATTATGACTGGATCTCAATCATAATGAAAAATGATGTGTTCTCAACATGGATGCCAAGATTCACCTCTCAGGTTTCGAGTCTCGAACATATAATATGCTTGTTATTATTGGCGACCCAATCATAATCATCTATATTATCTGCAAAAATCTTAGCTATTTATTTTAAACAGAAGCATGTGCAGATCGGAATACCACATCATACTGCAGTCAGATATGGAGCTTAAAACTTTGACTGTGTAATTCGTGATTGCCTAATCTCCAAGTAATACTGATTTTGCCTTTTTGTGGTGTAGAACCACTGTATTATTAAACAGCTGTTATTGTAGAGAGAAGACATATTTGGACTTTTTTTGTTTGCTTTTACCAAGAGGACAGATTGGCAGGATAGGTCTGCTAAGTTCAGACACTTCCGACTTCTGATTCCCTACTCATTCCATGATGTCCTTCTCCCTTGCACAACTGCATTTGAAGGTAAGACCTAGATGGGTATCTTTATCTAATTGTCCATGTCTCTTCAAAGAAAAGGATGACCTCTCAGCCACACAGGCTTAGAATGCGCCATGAGTGGGAAGCAGAAAGAATGGGCTGTGGTCTTCATCCTGCAGTCAGCTATCTGCTGGACTTTAAGGGAGGGAATCTTGGAACCAATGTATATAAAATGAATAAAACATACAGAATGAGTAATTTATTCAACAGTTCTGTCTCAACCATATCAACAAAACTTTGGAAATATTCAACAAGCCTTTACTGCTATACATACCTTTGCCCAGATTTGATTAAGACAGAAGATTTTTTGTTTAATAAACTTTATTATCATAAATAAAGGAATAAGTCAAATCAGTTACAGCACTGCATTCTTCTACCTCTATGATGATGATGAGATATGTAAAATATGACAATGATATAACAATGCTAATATTAACATCCTGATATGTCCAACAATAAAATGTTACTAACCCAGATCCTTTCTTAATAATTGCAACATTAGCCTTTAATATTATAGCTTTAATAGAAAAACACTAATTTAAAATGTTGACTTGGGGCAGGATGATCTGCATAAGCTGTACAGTATTTAAGGTACATCATTAAGTATGTTGTAAACTCAGCCTTTAACCTTTACCATTTAATGATGACGACCATGTATTTGTGTTCTGATGCACTTTACTCCCATTATCAGTGTGCTCTCAGCATTGCACGGTTATTTTGTAAGATTATATAATTATTCAATCCTGCAGAACTGTGTACTCTTCCAGTTTCTAGTGGTCTCCTTATTTACTTATAGAAAAACCAACCCCAACAATGTGCATTCATAACTTAAAAAAAATCTGTTCTGAGATGCTCAACACAGAAACTGTAACAGGAAAAGTTGCTTTCTTCCAGACCAAATATTGTTTACACATTTCTGTAATTGTCTCATATTCATTTAGCTTAGGGCACTCCAAAATGTCATATCCATTCTAATATCTCCAACAATGCCCCACAGAATTTCTGTTAGGCATGTTGAAATATTTATGGAGACATTTTGAAGCAAAAATGTTCAAGTTGTGAATGTGTAGCATATCGTTGGAGTGAATAAGTTACACAACAATATTTAGGATTATAATTACCACTCATCTGTATTTTAACTTCATTCTTATTCAGATGGTGCCATCTCCTTCTGATGCTCACAGGAGGACTTGCAACACTCTTATTTTACTTCACAAAAATCAGATCATCACAAGTCCACATTCTTTTAGGTAAAAACTAAACTGCAGCTATAAGCACAACTATCACATAAACCTGTTCAACCCCCCTCAAACTTTGTGGTTATATCTTTAGTGCCTGCTTACATTTCCACTCTTACAGTTATACAGTTATCACCTGGTCTATCCCACATAGCTTTAAGCATGCAATGATACCTCCACAACATAAATATTCCTCCCTACTTGCAATGCAGCTGAATTTCAAACTGTTGCAAACCTTTGTACACCATAAGCATAAATTCTTTAAAGAATATCACAATCATCATCAGCTCCTTTTTTCCATGTTAACATGGGTTCTGGGTGTCATGGCATCTATCATCACCTCTCTGGATTCATATCCACTCTCAGCTTCTTCAGCAGTCATACACAACTGTTGCAAGTCTTCTTTCACGCAATCCATACATCTTGTGGCTGGATGGCTTTATCTCCTCTTGCCTTCTTAAACTGTATTCTGCTGTTCTGCACATGTGACTGAGCCACAATAATATGCACTCTTTGACATTTGAATGAATTGAAGCTACAGTACATTGACTTTTGCTCTAATGTCCATATTTCTTCATCTGTTCCACATTATGCATTCATCTACCAATCTCAGGTATTTCACCTATATACCTTCAAGCTTTCTCAGCTGCTCTAACATTACTGCTGAGGTTTCTGTGCCACATATAAGCATTAGTCTTATATGTCAAAGCTTTTGATACTGTCTCTCATCCTCTACTATTATCCAAACTTGCTAGCCTACAACTGTCCACCTCCTCACTTGCTTGGTTCAATAGTTACCTATCTGCCAGGGAACAATCTGTCAAATCGCTCTCAGCCTCCTCCCTCTTTCTTCCCATCTCTACTGGTGTTCCTCAAGGCTCCATCTTAGGGCCCCGTTTGTTTAACATCTTCACCAATGATCTTTTCACCTCTTGTAAAGAATCGTCACTCATTCAATATGCTGACAACTTCACACTTATCTCCATCTCTGATAACATTTCCAAACTACACTCCCTAACCCAACAAGCCCTACTATCCACATAACAATGGCTTTCTCACAACCTTGTTGTTTGTCTTTTGGCTTTTTCCCGGTAAGGGGTCGTGACAGTGGAACTCCGTTCTGTTAATGATTGGCAGTAGATTTTTATGAAAAGCCGAGGTGCCAGCTCAACGCCCAACCTTCAATGAAGGCATGCCCATTTACGCACGCACGTCTTTCGAACGCTACCCAACCGCGGGGAGGACATGCAGACTCCACACAGTAGGCACTCCCAAGCCAAGCCGAGAATCGAACGGGAGAACCTCTTGCTGTGAGGTAACAATGCTACCGCCGTACCACCGCGGCATTTCTCACAACCTACTGATTTTAAATCCCAAAAAGACTAAACTCCTACTTTTCCTTCCCCGTTCTCATTCCCACCATAAAACCTCCTTTGTTATTACATCTAATAATACAACTATCCACCCTGATAACCACGCAAAACTCCTAGGGGTCATCATCGATGATGAACCAAAGTTCAGCCTACACATACACCAATGTATAAAAAGAACACACCAGAAATTAGGCCTGCTTCATCGAAACAAAAAATTCCTAACTCCTTATACTAGACTTACCCTGGGACAAGCCTTCCTCCTCCCTACCCTTCTATATGCCGCCCCAGTACTTACCAACATTCAGGCCACCACTCTTAACAAACTTCAACAAACATACCATAAAATAGCCAGATTCATTACTAACTCCCCATACAGCTTAGACCACTGCATTGCTTTAAACTCTCTCCAATGGCTTGAACTTCCCCAACTACTGCTACTTTATCAATTTCATATGCTTCATTCTATCCTTTATAAACCCTCCTTCTGTCCTTCTCTCTCCTTCTTAGTCTCTATCTACACTCCATCCCGAACCCTCTGCACTACTAATCAACAACTACTTAGCATTTACCAGCCTACAAAGTCTGTAGGAAAACTACTCTATAAACACTCAGTCGCCCATGCCTGGAACAGACTTCTCCTTGACTTACGTTCAATTACACATACCTCCCACTTTAAAAATGAACTAAAAACATATTTTCTCAATTCCAGGATCTGCCCTTGCAATGACCCCACTTAGTCCTCCCCACACACTTGCCCTTATTGAGGACCCTACTTAGTCCCCCTACACACCTCACATAAGGTATTTGCATAACTCCACACATATAACAGCAATATATATATATATATATATATATATATATATATATATATATATATATATATATACTTTGTTTTACTCTCAGCCTATTGCATTATCTCACAATAAAAATATAGGTTTCATATTTTTCATTTTTTTCCTTCTCCATACTTTGAACTTTAACTTATATGTATGTACTCAACAAATGTAAAACTCTTGCTCTGTATAATTGTTTCTCACCTCAATATTTTTGTGTAGTATTATACTTTGTAATAGACATGTATTTGTAAATGTATAATTGCTTTTCACCTCAATACTTTTGTGTAATATTATACTTTGTATTAGAAATGTGTCATTCGAGCTTTTCTTTTCGGGTCTCCACTGAAAATGGGCCACAAGCCCAGTTGGACTAACCCAGTTAACAAATGTCAATAAATAAATAATAATAAATAATAGTCATATCACACTTTACTTTTCAGCTTCTTTGGCATTCCTTTATCACAAACTAATCATAACACTTTGCGCCAGTTGACTTCAGACCCCCTGATTCTAGTTTTGACCTCCTCATTGAGAATTCCCTACTCCTCACCTATCTGTCCCAGATACTTGAAGCTGTTAAACTATTCCACTATTTTCCCTTCCATCTCAATTCTCTACTTCTTCTGATTTCTACAATTTTCTGCCATTGCAGGTGCCTTAGCTGTATTAATTTTCATCCAGCGTGCCTTCAGTTTTATACTCCATTTCCCTATTATTTGCTGAGGTTCTTGTCTGTCTGTAATGTGATATCATCTGCATACAGTAGATTTGTTTATCAGTCCCTCCAAACTGTTTGCTAATGTAGTTCATCACCAATATGTACAGCAGTGGGTTCAGAACTGAACCCTGATGCACACCCACTCACACTGGAAACTCCTCTGAGAGACCGAACATTGTCTGTACTTGAGTCATTGTGTCCTTGTACATAGCCTGCATTAATTCTGCCAATGTTTCTGGATCTCAGGACTGCCTAAACCAACTTTCTTGAGACCTTGTCATATGCTTTCTCAAAGTCTAGGAATACCCATTTGGACTCTTTCCTCATTGCTAGCTTATTCTCAACCATCTGTTTAACTCCAAACATCAGGGTGGTTGTGCTGCATCCTGATTTTCTTATCCCTATCTTACTTCTTACTATTCTGCATATTGGATTATCAGTCACCTTCTCCAGGATTTCATGCAGTGTGATAGGAGATTGATACCTCTGTATTGGTCACAGTTGTTAATGCCCCCTTTGTTAATGTACACTGGCACTAGTATGCATATTCTCCAGTCATCTGGGATATACCTTTCTCTCCATATTGCTATAAGTACCCACTGGAGCCATTTTTTCCCCTAAGTCCAGAACCATAGCTGGTTCAGCCTGTGCCCTGGGCCAGTACTATGAATTATGACCCCACTCCTAAAGCTCTGCAACTGAAGAGCAAAAAAAAAAAAAATCTTCTGGCACACCAACCAGTTAGCCAGATGTATATTTCTGGGTCTCTGTTCATTTTTCCATTTTATTAAAAGAATAATAATAAGTTATTCTTTTAAACTGTAGCAAACTGTTTGCTGCAATGTAGCAAGCAGTTGCTGCAGCTTAGACCAAACTCAGTGCTGTGGTTTGACCACAAATGCAATACTAGCTTTTAAAAGCTGTATTGCATTAAAGAGGGATTATGACTGGCTGATCATACTCACCAGCACTTTATGCCTGGAGTAGTTGCCCATCTTACCCCACCCTATCCACCCTACTTCCGAAGTCAACTAACATCTTGATCATATTTGCTGTGAAATATACTTTTTTCACTTCTACCCAATGATCCTACTCACACTGATCTCGGTGAAATTTTCTTGTCATTTTTAATTTTGAATATTGACAATAGTTTGCTGTCATACTCTCTATTCTGCATCACTATCATTAACATTTTAAAACAGTTCTACAAATGATAAAACATTAGTAATCTGGCACACTAAAGTGCAACACTATTATGCTTTTTGTAACATTTTCTGGATAACCCATCACTTCAGTCACATTTCTATCATCAGTCACATTCATGTTCTGTATGTAAGTATATATGCACTACCTACCTAACTTTTTTAAGTACACTTGTGAATATACCATGCTCCGAATATTTTAAATCACACTTCCACTAACATGACCCAAGAAAGCCTTCTAGCATGATTTTTAAAAAGGCAGAATAAAATGATATTAATTTGCTGAGATAGTTCTTGGCATTCAGCTTCAACACTTCTAAAGGTAACAATTTTCTTCTATGAATGCACTTTAAACATTTCGAGAAAAAATTTAAATGCTTCAGTTACACTTACAGAGCTATAAAATGCATGTCTTCATATGCATTTTGCAAGAAGTTGTATATTTTTATGTCTTTTATTTCTTGTAAACAAATAAAAGTGGAAGCATTTGTAATGCAAAAAATGTAACGAGTCCCCAGTCTGTTTTTTTACTACCACAATGCTATACTACACTAAAATTCCTGGCTTCATTTTATTTTGCACTTCTGATCTGGCAGTTCATAAAGTGAATAATTAAAACTCTGTTTTTCTTTCTGTGCCAGATACTAACATGAAAAGAAAACATAAAAATGTTTGGTCTACTTCTCACGTCAGTACAAACACGTGCCACACAAGAATACTTTCACATCTTAAATTCGCTCTTCACAGTTTTTCAAATGAATACATATATACATGTAAACAACTTGTTTAAATATCTTAATCATTTTTAACTCTCTGCAGTTGTATATTTTACTGTTAGTAATGCAGTCATAATGTGGTATTTGTATGTATGTGTGTGTGTGTGTGTGTGTGTGTGTGTGTGTGTGTGTGTGTGTGTGTGTGTGTGTGTGTGTCGGTGTGTGTGCGCGCCATTGTGTGATACTTATCATTGTGTAACTTATTAGACATTATGGAACAGATTATGGATGAGTGACAATCATTGCATGCAGTGTGTATGGCTAAAACTCTGGGAAATACAAACAAAAGAAGTAATTTATAAAAAAGTGGTGCACATGTGCTGGACCTAGCTCATTAAGCCCACTGTGGTACGGATAACTTGTTTAAATGAGAAGGAATACTTCAGCATATTTAAATTCAAAGATAGATATACTATATACCAAGACTAATTACTTAATATGATGCTCCAACAAGGACATCTACCCATGGGTATTATGATTCCTAGGCTAATTGGTGGAAGGAGACTCTCATCTTCCAGTGTGAATATATCAAAGAAAGTCCCACAGAAGCATAATCCACCAACATCTGATTATGCACAGACCTCTGCACATGCACCTCTGGACAGTTTGTAGTCAGGCATATGTATAAACACCTGGCCATATAACAAATGAAAAACACAATTAAGATAGAAAAAAAAATGCAGTAATCAACACCACACCACACCTGCAGTTGTTTTGTAACTGGTCCTGTGAACATTTATGGGCTACTATTCTTATAAGACAACTCAAGAGAGCTTTGGAACATAGCATCACTGTGACATCACATACGGAGACCCAGTCCGGTATGATATATAAATCGTGTAATGTAAATATGAGTGGGCAATGAATGGCATACAATGTTCAGTTTTAATTGCATGGCCAATTCCTGTATACAGGGAGACCTGCAGTGGTATGGAGTTTTTTTTGTTTGTTTCATTCATTAGCAGGTGTATATACACACATACTGTACATACATGCATGCAGACATATGTGCATGCATGCACACACACATGTATATACATAAATATATGTATACACACACACACACACACACACACACACACACACACACACACACACACACACACACACACACACGTTGACATTTTTTGAGTGTGTGCATGTGTCTGTGTTTTTAGACATGCCAAAAACAACTGACACAGTTTCACACCAACTGCTGCTCCATGAACTATTCTTCCCAGGATTCTCCAGGTCTGTCTCTGTTGGCATACCTCAGGGATCTATTCTAGGTCCTTTAATATTCATCATATTCACTCTTTACAAAGCTAGAAGCCTCAGTAATACAAAATGCAGATGGTGCCAAGCTCGTATGCTCTGCACCAAGTCTACAGCTATTTCAAATGATGACCCAAGACTCCTCTTCCTCAGTTAAGGCCTGGCTGCATGACTACCAACTACTTATAAATGCTTAAAAAATAAAAAAAATGAATGCTGTTTTAATTAAATCTCTGTCAGCACAGAACCAAGCCTTCAACATCACATCAACAAATAATGCCACAACTGAAACAGTTTCCAGCACAAAGCTTCTTGGCGTCTTATTTGATGATAACTTTCTTACTGAATGATAACTTAAAATATAATCAAAACATCACTGAAGCCATCAAGAAAACTAAATAAAAGTCGGGCTACTTTTACAGAAACAAATCCTTTCGCATGGACTACTCTAGGAATTCTTTAGCAACATCTTACCTCCTCCCTTTACTTCCCCTATACAGCACCCATCCTGGCTAACCTTAACTCCACCTTATAGAATAAACTATAGGTTTGCAACAATAATGTAACTAAATTTGCATCTAACTTATCAAACTTTTCACACCATTGCTTAGTACCGAAGCACCTAGACTGTCTCATGCCCACATACAGTAGTGACATGGAAGGGGAGCCTTTCATGTTAATTACCACTCACACTAGGATATGTGGTATTGTACATTATGATACTTTAACTGAGGTATAGCACATTGCACAAAGGATAATTGCATTGATGATTAATATTGCACTGAAAAAAAGAGAGATAAAAAGGATGGGAAAAAAAGAACATGGGTAAGAATTTAACATTGTACTATGTGGTCTTATTCAGTAGTGGGGGTGGTGCTAAGATGGTGGTAGGCATTGTAGAGTCTGTATAATGCGCAAACCCGGCACCTGTCCATCATTACAAAGCATTCTTAAACACTAGTTCCCTCCTAGGAATCTCTGCTCAAAGAATAAATATCTCCTGACCAGGACCGAGTCTCATAACAGTGCAGGTGACTCACTTAACTCAGCCAATGTCGCTAAGCAAAGGAACTGCATCCACCCACCATAATACAAGACAACATTACCCCATGATTCAAACACAACATAAAACAACATCTAACTTCCTTTTGGCTGTGGCCATGCTCCCATCCTGACCGAACTCACCTTTCTTTCTGTTTCTCTTTCATTGCCAGTCTCTCTGTCAGTCACCCTGATTCTTTCACCTTCCTTACCCCTGTGTCTTTCTCTTTCATCCCCACTACTGTTCCTCCAACTAACCTATATCCTTAATCCTCTCCTACTAATACTTCCTCCTTACCCACCTCATCATCTTACCTGTCTACTGTTATCTCAAGCTCTCTACTACCATAACTTTTTCTACTTGTGTTTTTCTTGATTATTTCTGCTTATATACGTCCTCCTCCTCCTGTATTTTCTGCTCCTGCTCTAATGACATCCTACCTCATTAATGTTAGTATTCTTATACTGAATTGATATGCATTATCATTGCTCTTGTATGCCCAGCTATTACATATTAAGATGTGTTTGACCTATGTAAAAATAATATAACTTAGAAATTATATGATACATGTATTTAGTATCTGTCTTGGTACTACCTGTAAAGCAATGTTTACTTTTTATTGTCGTTCACAGTAAATATGTATTTTATGTAGAGCTTTTCTCCTCGGACCTCCACTGAAAATGAGACCTGTGCCCAGTCAGATTTAACCGATAAACAAAAGACAATAAATAAATACAAATATAAATAAATAAATTGATCACAACCTACAATGTCAAGTACACATACAGTAATAATATGAATGTGCTGCCATTCTCTGTGCCCAAACCCAGTTCCATTATCAGGTACATAATCTATAACAATGTGCAAATGCTGCCATGTTGTGAACCCATGCAGAGTTCCTTATCATGTACACAGTAACTCTGTGTACATGCTGCCATGGTGTTTACTCAGACCAAGCTGTTATTACATAAAATCACACTGATTTAAAATGATATATCATTGAAGTCAGTCCCAAAGTTCACCTCCTCTGGTTTGTTTGGTTTATTACAGAAATGAAATAAGCAGGTCCTTACATCAGTATGTTGGAATCAACACAAACAGACAATGCTGCCCCTTTGGGTTTCAACATAAATTCAATGGAAGTAAAATCAATTCCTGGTTTTTAGGTCTGTGAGTAAATAAGGACTAAAAAGAAATTCTGTCATTGCAAGTTCATAGATTTTACCCAAGAGAATAAACATTGTTCACAGTGTTAGCACATATGATCCTTCAAAAAAAGATAACAGCTCATAATTTCCCTCTTCTGGTTAACATCTTCATATAATATAACATCCAGATAGGTAGATTTTCCTAACAGCTTTCCAGAAACCTAATATACCAGCCTCTGGTATTCCTCCAAATTGTCTTTCACCAAAGACTCAATATAAACTCAGTCTTGAACCCCAGAATTTCATTCATGACCTTTCAGGTCATTCCATGCTCTCCTTCTAGTGTGCCTGGCTGTTTCTCATGTAATTCCTGGAAAATGCTGATTGCTCATTGATCTATACTGGCTTTCTCTAACATGCCCTCTGGGAAATGTAGTCCCTGTATTTGAATATGCTTCTAGGATATCAGTTTTCCATCACAAATGAGACTGGAACTTTTAATTCTAACTCCAGTGGATGAGTTGTAGGTCCTGTACAACCTGTCTGTGTTCATATGGTGGCTCAGGCCACAGAAAAAGTTAAACTGAAAGTACTGTAAGGATAAAATCTGGCTCCCTACTGAAATGTTGACACCCATAATGTCAAGAGCCAACACACTAAAAAAAGAAAGACCGGAAATGAAAGAGAAGACTGAATATTGATCATTGTTCTTCTAATTTAAACTTGTTTTTTGCAGGAAGAAAGCCCCCTGCACAATTCCACCCCCAAACATATATATACTAACTCCAAGATTGACATACCACAGAAAAAAGGAATTTTGAGAGAAACAGTCATCTCAGACTTGGTATGTACAAGTCCATTTTTTGGCCATTCACTTTCTCTGTTTTGTGACTTGCTGATGCAGGTTCTGACATTTCAAATGGTTACTACAAAGTCCACCAAGCAAGTTTAGAGTTACTATCTTTTTGTCTATTTAGGAAATGGAGTGGCTCATTGTCCATAGCTAACCAGAAGTCTGTGCATAATAAGTTATACCTGAACGTTTTTAGTGCCCACTTTATTGCTAGGCAGTCTTGTTCAGTTGGTGAATATCTCCATTCAGTGTTACTCTACTTCACACTTATGGAAAAAAATGGGTGTTTAACCCCCCCCCCCCCCATTGCTTGTGCCAGTATTATTCCTAATCCCACTTTAAAAACATTTGTAAATACAGCAAACTACTTGGAGAAGTCCAAGACCAATGAGATAGGTTCAGAGTATTGCATTTTTTTCCAATTTCTGGAATGCCTGGACTTGTCCATTTGACATTTTGTAGGAACATCATGGACTGAAATCTAAATTTGTCCAGTTTTTCAACAATTTTGTGCACTCTAGGCATGGGATAAGAATCAAGTTTGGAGATGCTATTCAGAGCTGTAATGACATCAAAAATATTATAGTCCCATGAAGTTTGAGAAACAATGCACTTGGGCTATCTGAGAATCCTCTATGACCCCATACTTAAGCACTTCCTGTATCTTTTCCTTAATTGCTAGACACTGGGATGATGGTATCTATTATGGTTTCAGATTACGTTCACACCAGTGACAGTCTCAGTCTTCTGCTGGATTTAAATAGTTCTAACAGCAGTTGTAAAAAGAAATACGTCCCTGTTCCTGAATATAATCTCCTTAACTTCCTGCCTCTTGGCTGTTGACAATGTCTCCCCTATCTGGACATCAGGATATGTCATGGGCTTTTTAATATCTTCACTTCAGTTTCTCTACAAAATTTCAAAACCTCTTTGTGATAAATGTTCTCTTTTCACTTTGCAATTTCTCTCACTCTCCTTAACTTACTTTTCAATAACTTCAGAAAGCCCTTGCAACTTGGCAAATACTTTGTTATCAGCACTGGGTACCTACATAAGCACTTCCTCCTTGATTTAAACTCTCTAAGATGAACATTTTCATGCTGTTTTGTTGTGCTTGCTGCACTCTTTCCCTAAGTTCTATGATATTGGTCTTTGCCCATCCTGCAGTTTGTAAAATGTTCTGTCATACTCTTAAATGGAAAGTTTTCTTCTTCACAAGTTTCTTCTGTCATACCTAGCAATGTTTGAGGACATTTGCCATATAATAGTTCAATGGACTAAATCTTGTTGAGGACCATAGCACTTCTCTTACAACAAAGAAAGGGTATTGAAGTAGATGGTCCGAATTTTTCCATTGTGTTGTACACCATTCGGTAGCATAGATTTCAAATTTTATTAAATTTATTTATTTATTTGCAATTTGATTACTGGAGAAGTGCACTGGACCAAACTGACCCATTTTCAGTGGAGGCCCGGGGAGAAAAGCTCCAAGATGCATTATACAATTTAGATACAAATGATAGTTAATATTAAAGATCTTATGTAGAATAGTTACTCATAAATGCATTCAATATCATGCATAGTTAACAAATTCATTAAGCTTGAAGGTAGGGATCACAGAGTTTCATTTGAGGAAAACAGATATGGGTTAGGTGTGGAAACAGTTTACATACAAACCTTATAAGAAAATGTAAATACGCTTTACATACACACATCAACAGTAGAATGCTATTTATAATATTTACAAGGTTGGGCTGTGTGAGGGCAGCTGTAGGAGGTGAGAGCTTAGAGAGAAGCTATACAAATTGTTGAGAGCTTAGATAGGCTCATAGGAAGATAACTATGAGAGTTGTAGAGCTTGGGAACCAGAGCGAGAAACCCCTTGGATTAGGTTGGGTGAAGGGAGGTACATTTCCATTTAGTGGACAGGTGTTTGAATAGTTGGGTTTTGAAGTTTTCTGAGTTTGATATGGTTTTTAGTGTGGAGGGAAGGGAATTCCATTTTTTGCCTAGTGAGAAAGGAGAAGTTAAAGCATTCAACTAACACATATATTTGTGGGTGGTATAGAGATGTTTTCAACTGCTTCACCTTAAACAACTGGCAGAGATAATGCATCACTCCAGATATGAATAGTTTGCCTGGTCAGTAAGGATTTCTCTGGAAATTCCTGCTGCAGAAAACTGTAGTACTACCTTGCTCCATTACATTGATGGGATAAGAACTCAGGCAATTAATCACAGAAACCATAAATTCCTAGATATATATAAACACCTCTAAGTAGATACATTTTAAAGTTCTTTCCATCCTATACCAGCAATTAACAGTACTGACCTCCCAAATTGACTATGGCTTTATATGGTAACCCTGAATTGTAAACTTATGTCTACCCATGCAGTCATTGAGACTAGCCTTAAAGGCAGACCAAGTAGTACTTCACTTGACTTGAAAGGGTAACGTATTCCATAGGTTGGAAATACTTTGAGTTAAGAATCTAGTCCTGAAGTCAGTCTTGTTTACGTGTTGGTGCAAATTTAGGTCTCTGGAATGGGTGTTTATAAAGCTATGGGTTTTGTAAAGGCATAGTAGGCCAAATAGGACTGCGTCTTTCATTACTCAAAAAGAAAGACACAGGTCACCTTGGAGAAGCTGCTTGGCTGTTAAGTATAAGGAGAGTTCTGCTTATCTATCAGGATAGTTAAAGTATTCAGGGTCTTGAGCTTTCTAGATTAGAAATCACTGAGGCCTTTCCAGTTGAGTGATATGTTTGGATTTGTACATTTGATGGTGGGTCTGATAAGGGAAAAGTGCAGTGGTAAGAAGATTTCTTTGGATCTTGAAGATATCCCCTTGGAAATTAACTGGTCAGATAGAAGGTTTTCCTGACTATGATTGAAACATGATGGTAGAGTGACAGACAGTAATCAGCATACATCCCCAGGTTTCTTATGACAGCATCAGTCTAAAGAGGATATCATCCACCAGTGGGGTACTCATAGGTTCATAGGTTGGTACTAGGCTATTGGCCCTTGGGCCTATACAAGCCTAGCCATAACAATTCCCTGGCTATTTCTTCCCACACTATTTACTTCCCACACTATTTACATATATATATATATATATATATATATATATATATATATATATATATATATATATATATATATATATCCACAAAACCAAGAAACCGAGCTGATGGGCGTACAAGGGCAAATGCGTGCTGCAAGCAGGCTAAATGCAAAGTTATTTATAGTCCTATAGACCAACCTCCGTAATCCAGAAGCTAACGAGCTTTATTCAACCTCCGTAATTCCAAAAAATAGTGGTTGCAACGGTACCAAGCAACTATCGAGTACATAAGATGCCAAGAACCAACCTCCGTACTTGGGATGCTTACAAACTATTTCCAACTTACATACTCCAAAATCTACTTGAAGGCTGCTTACAACAGTTCCAATACACAGACGAAAACCATTCGGTCCAAAAACGTTTAATAGTAAGCGCTTTCACGGCTGAGAGAAGCCGCTTCATCAGACAAACAACAAGGCGCTGTTAAAGCACCAAATTTAAAACAATTCAAGCAACAAAGAACCAATTTCCGGGTTTACTACCGGAGATATAAAGTAACAGTCCAAAATGACTACAAGTCGACCACTTACTTATAAGATAAAAGCATAATAGACTCTATATAAAAACACTCAGTTAAAAACAGAATCTATATCATCAGACATTATGCATAGTGCCAGTTAGGTCTATGCCATAGCATTACTGTATGCATTTGGATTTACGTGCTCAAATAAGAATTGAAGGGTCCAAGAACCATGGGATCACATAAAAAACAGCATAGCAGAACTGATAATGTGAACAATTACAGTACCATAACCTGTATTCATAGAATACAAAAGGGGGTCACTAAACCCAGCATGGCAAGCAAAAATGATATGAACAATAACAGTGCCATAACCTATATATGTATATAAAAACACAAATAAAACTAAATTAATATTATATACAACTAAGCATAACTAGATGTCCATACACTTAATAAATACATATTGATTGGTATTATAGCTCATGTCTATGAAAAATCTATGAAAAATCTAAGGACGATATGTTTAACTGATGCACACATCTTTGTATATAAATGTATGAACCTTTAAAACAAAAACAAAAATATGAAAATTATTCAACTTATATACACTACCACAAAATGAAATATTACAATAACATATATAACACATATACATCATTCACTAATGCTAAATGAAATGATTATATGTGTATGTGAAGAACATGTGTGTGTAAAAACTATATACAACAAATATGGATGTACGACAAATCATATGATAATGGAAAAATTATAAACCAAAAATAGTAAAAAGGACATGTTGTTTAAAGATCCTCATTCATCTTATATATATATGTACAAAAACAAATGCTCAAATCACACACGGATCATCTCAAGGATCTAGCCTTCAAATGAGGTTTTATGGACAAAACCTCATTCAGACCTTTTTCTCTATGAGCAGCCAATCTACATATCCATTTTAGTTCAGCTTGTTCAGTGAGATTGACTATGTTTCCTAATCTGAGACTAGGTTCTATCACTTGGAGCACTTGAAATAGAAATGTGTGCATCCCACCCTCTCTCATAGTATGTTTGGATAGGGCACTGTACTCTTGCTTTCTAGCTAGGCAATAACCATGGTCCCTTATCCTCTCTCTAAGGGTCCTATTGGTTTTGCCCACATAAAACGAAAAACATTGAATACAGTGTGCAATGTACACAATGTTTCTGGTGTTACAATCACTATTCTGGTTTAACGTCCAAAGATGACCTGAAACCGGATGTCTATAGTAGTGAGATTCATCTATAAACTTGCATTGTGCACACTTGCCACATTTGCTCGTTCTCTCAAAGCCTGTTCTTACATGTACTTTTGTACCCCTGGTATTGCACAATAATCTCTTCAGATTAAGCATATTACTAAAAACAAAGGATGGAGTATGTCCCACTAATCTAGTAATGTTCTCATCTACAGTGAGAATGTTCCAATGCTTACTGACTAAAGATTGAAGCTTACTAGAACCTAGTCCATAGGGCATAACAAAGCCCATGGATCTATTATCAGGGGAATCAAAGGGTCTTCTACTTTCTCCACCCAATAAGTACGGTTTAGCTCTATATTGCCTGAGGTCTTGCATCTCTCTATATACAATCTGAATTTCATCCTCAGAATATGCTCGTGTCAGAAGCCCTTCTCGTAGCTCATTCAACCCCTGCTCATAATCATTACTCCTTGTGGAGAGCCTCGAGACTCTCATAGCCTGACCCTTAACAATGTTCTTAAAGATGTGGGAGGGGTGCATGCTATCCCTGTGAAGAAATGAAGGTTTATAGCAGGGTTTCCGATGCAGCCTAGTATTAATACTGTTATCAGTCTTGTACAGGGTTACATCCAAAAAATCAATACATTCAATGTTGAAGCTCATAGTGAATTTCAGAAAGGAGCTACTGGAGTTCAAATTATTGTGAAACACATGAAGCTGGTCAATTGTGCCTTCCCATAGAAACAGGAGGTCGTCCACAAATCTTTTGTAGAATAATATGTGTGGGTCATGAATGATGTGAGCCTCTTCGAAGGTCGCCATGACCAAGTTGGCATAGCTGTTGGCACAGCTTGTGCCCATGGCGACCCCTTTCACTTGCTTATAACAAGTTCTCTCAAACAAGAAGATGTTGTTGTTTAAAACAGTCTCCATTAACCGAGATAGAAATTCTATTTTACTCTGGTCAAAGCCAGAATTTCTCCTGAGATACAGCTGTAGCATTTGTATACCCTCTTTGTTCGGGATGCAAGTGAACAAAGAGGTTACATCCATGGTCACAAACAGTGCCGATTCAATTCTGGCTCTGTTAAGAGTACATGTCAACGTACATAATTCTCTTAACAAATGCTCAGTATCTTTCAGGATATATTCAGACTTCAAGATAGTGTGTTTAAATTCGTAATCCAGATACATGGAGAGGGGCTCAGTGAGCCATCCAGACCCTGCTACAATTGGTCTGAATTCTGGTAGAGAGAGATTCTTATGGATTTTCGGAAGTCCTGAAATGATCGGAATCACCGGATGATCTACCTGCATGAACCTGAGCAGATCTTCAGATAAGTGACCAGCCAATCTGCATTCAAGTAAAAGTCGATCAATATTCACTTTCATATGATGTACACTATTTGTGGAAATCTGCTCATAAGCTTCTTCCTTTAGCATGCCCATATTAATTTAGTTTTATTTGTGTTTTTTATATACATATATAGGTTATGGCACTGTTATTGTTCATATCATTTTTGCTTGCCATGCTGGGTTTAGTGACCCCCTTTTGTATTCTATGAATACAGGTTATGGTACTGTAATTGTAACACCAGAAACATTGTGTACATTGCACACTGTATTCAATGTTTTTCGTTTTATGTGGGCAAAACCAATAGGACCCTTAGAGAGAGGATAAGGGACCATGGTTATTGCCTAGCTAGAAAGCAAGAGTACAGTGCCCTATCCAAACATACTATGAGAGAGGGTGGGATGCACACATTTCTATTTCAAGTGCTCCAAGTGATAGAACCTAGTCTCAGATTAGGAAACATAGTCAATCTCACTGAACAAGCTGAACTAAAATGGATATGTAGATTGGCTGCTCATAGAGAAAAAGGTCTGAATGAGGTTTTGTCCATAAAACCTCATTTGAAGGCTAGATCCTTAAGATGATCCGTGTGTGATTTGAGCATTGGTTTTCGTATGTATATATAAGATGAATGAGCATTTTTAAACAACATGCCTTTTTACTATTTTTTCATTATGGTATGCTTTGTCGTACATCCATATTTGTTGTATATAGTTTTTACACACACATGTTCTTCACATACACATATAATCATTTCATTTAGCATTAGTGAATGATGTATATGTGTTATATATGTTATTGTAATATTTCATTTTGTGGTAGTGTATATAAGTTGAATAATTTTCATATTTTTGTTTTTGTTTTAAAGGTTCATACATTTATATACAAAGATGTGTGCATCAGTTAAACATATCGTCCTTAGATTTTTCATAGATTTTTCATAGACATGAGCTATAATACCAATCAATATGTATTTATTAAGTGTATGGACATCTAGTTATGCTTAGTTGTATATACGCCCATATTAATTTAGTTTTATTTGTGTTTTTTATATACATATATAGGTTATGGCACTGTTATTGTTCATATCATTTTTGCTTGCCATGCTGGGTTTAGTGACCCCCTTTTGTATTCTATGAATACAGGTTATGGTACTGTAATTGTTCACATTATCAGTTCTGCTATGCTGTTTTTTATGTGATCCCATGGTTCTTGGACCCTTCAATTCTTATTTGAGCACGTAAATCCAAATGCATACAGTAATGTTATGGCATAGACCTAACTGGCACTATGCATAATGTCTGATGATATAGATTCTGTTTTTAACTGAGTGTTTTTATATATAGAGTCTATTATGCTTTTTATCTTATAAGTAAGTGGTCGACTTGTAGTCATTGTGCACTGTCACTTTAAGTATCTCCGGGTAGTAAACCCGGAAATTGGTAGGAGTTCTTTGTTGCTTGAATTGTTTTAAATTTGGCGCTTTAACAGCGCCTTGTTGTTTGTCTGATGAAGCGGCTTCTCTCAGCCGTGAAAGCGCTTACTATTAAACATTTTTGGACCGAATGGTTTTCGTCTGTGTAATGGAACTGTTGTAAGCAGCCTTCAAGTAGATTTTGGAGTATGTAAGTTGGAAATAGTTTGTAAGCATCCCAAGTACGGAGGTTGGTTCTTGGCATCTTATGTACTCGATAGTTGCTTGGTACCGTTGCAACCACTATTTTTTGAATTACGGAGGTTGAATAAAGCTCGTTAGCTTCTGGATTACGGAGGTTGGTCTATAGGACTATAACTAACTTTGCATTTAGCCTGCTTGCAGCACGCA
The DNA here is from genome assembly GCF_019279795.1 of Protopterus annectens. Classification (NCBI taxonomy): domain Eukaryota; kingdom Metazoa; phylum Chordata; order Ceratodontiformes; family Protopteridae; genus Protopterus; species Protopterus annectens. Next base: position 602,292,527 of record NC_056739.1, on the reverse strand, counting down.
TTTGCCCTTGTACGCCCATCAGCTCGGTTTCTTGGTTTTGTGGATTTTTACATTTTCGGGGCTCGGAGGTTTCTACTATATATATATATATATATATATATATATATATATATATATATATATATATATATATATATATATATATACTGCTGTAATTACTAAAACAAATAAACACATATTCATTGGGCATCCCTGCTTTATTCATCTCTTAATACTTATTTTTAATGTCCATCCATGTAACTTAGTTTGTAACCATGAATATTCATAACATTTGTTTATCACATTAATCCTTTTCTCCTATATGATATTCCTCTAATATTTGCCACATTGTTTCATGACTCAAGGGCTTTAACTATGATAAAAGCTATCAGACTTACTTCTTTATTTTCTTTCAATGTCATCCTTCTACTACTTATTTCACTATAATTAACATATCTTTCTCCTCTCTTCCTTTTATACCACGGACCCCTTCTCTGACTACTTCATCCATTATTTTCTCCATCCTTTTTTGTGGTATTTTTATAAATATTTTATAGTCAGTATTCCCAAGTATTATATATCTCCAGTGCTTTAAAGCTTTTCCTTTATCCTTTTTCGCATACATTTTAGTGCCTTTTTTAGGCAATACCATCCCGAGAAACTACCAATATAATGAAGGAAGCAAAGTAAAATATGAAGGTGCATTAATGCTAGGAGCCTAAACAAGAAATCCCACTTCCTATAAGTACATCTCACCCTGGATGATGTAGACACCTGTGTAGTGACTGAGGAAGGGTTTAAAATGCCAGATGTTCAGGGCTATAACACCTTCCACACATTTAGTCCAGCTGCTGTGCAGGAGGGGAAAAAGTGAAAGTGCCCCAGTCTTCATCCAGAAGAGACTCACATCAAGGCTGGTAAAACAGCATGATATACCAGAGCTTCTTAATGTCCATATAGTCATCTGAAAGGTGCATACTATCAGCTAGCTATAAAACTCCCAATATGTCCCAAGAATGTTAAAATGCCTGTCTATTGGATCTGGAATCACTCAGTATTAAACCCAATACCATTTTTTCTAGGTGATTTAAACTATCCAACTATAGATTTGGAAACCTACACCACCACTAATGCACAAGCATAGATATTCCTAGATTTCATCAATAAAAATGCCCTGAGCAATTAGTCAAAGTACCCATGGGGGGACAGCATCTTGGATCTTGTCCTTACTAATATTGGGGCATTTTGCACCATCCCTTACAAGTCTTCATCACTTATTAGGGTTCATTTCTTTTGAAATAAAATTGGAACCAGAGACCCTTTCTACCTAGTGTACCTTTAGAAATGTTTATTTATTTAGTTTACAAACTAGCTATTCCTAAGTGATATATTGGTAAGCTTCAAGTTCTCACCAAACTCAGTTAAGTCCTTTGAATCCTCAGAAATGTACACCACCACATTATACCAGCGTGCAAACTGCTGCAGGAACAAGTGCAGGGCAAAACTCAGAAACAAACCCTTTTGTGCAGCCATAATGTCAACAAGCTTTACAATATAAGGAATAGAATTCTGACTAAAAATAAGAATATTAATTCCAAGAATGATACAGCCCTTGCCATTGAAATAAAGTCAAGAGCTAAATATAATCCATCAAAGCCAAGTCTGAGACTAAAATAGCCACGCAGGCCAAAGACAATCTCAAGACCCTTTTTAGTTATGTTTATAATATCAGAGATTGAAAATTATGTTATCTGCACTGAGGCTGAAGTTATATCAAACCTACTGGCTGAGAAATTCATCTCAAACTTTAACTCTCTTTCCCTTCCATCTGTCCTGAAAGATATAGCTGAAACCAACTCACCTCCCACTATCTCACAGGATCAAAATTTAAAAACCTAAAAATGCTATCAAAAGCTAAAACTACTACATCAGTGGGGCCTGATGATATCTCTGGTCCCTTCTTAAATAGTATGAAGCATGACTTAGCCACCCCCTTGACAACTCTGTTCAACCTCATCCTCCTTATAGGTTTTCTACCAAGTGACTGGGCAACAGTTACAGTCAAACACCTGCATAAAAGAGCACCTTCCACAGATCAGGCAGTTACAGACCCACAAGTCTGACCGTCCTCATATGCAAAGCCATGGAAAGACTTATCATGGAACTAATCACTAAGGATATAGGAACTACCAAGCACTGGACATGTCTCAGTTTTGATTGCCAAATGGCTTGTTATGCTTGGCTTTGCTAACCTACCTCCAATTCCCACCCACCACACCTTACTCTACCATTATACTTCCCACTTATACCTATCGCTCATGGCACTCCCCATACCAACCCAAAACAACTTCACTGTTACCATCGAAGCACTCCTGTTTCTATTCATTTGTTCTCTGCTTCCATCTAACATTTAGCATAATTCCCAAGAGCCCTTATCCCTCCCATAATGTCTTGCACTATATCCACTCTTACTCATGCCCCTCCCCAACAGCACCTCTAAGTAATTCATGAGCAATCTTCTCTCATATACTATAATCAGACTAATATGTATCTCTCATCTTTTTCTCTGTAATATCTCTCAGCCTTCCCCTTATCTCTCTACACTGCTTATATCCTTTTACCCTCAATCTTTCTATATCCATACACAATGAAATTAGTACTTTTTGCTTTACTAACATTCCTTACACATATCTATTGTATGTACACTGTTAACAGAGCCCTCACAACCACCCTGGCCTTCATATATACATTATACCAGCTTACAAAGTATGTATAACCAACTGCCTGAAGAGCTTGTATGGCTACCACTCCAGCCATCTTAGTTACCACAGAAATATAGCTCTGCCAGGAAAAAAATGAAGAAATTTGTCTGCCAGGCTATAACATTATCAGATTAGACAAAGTCAATAAAAAAGCCAGTAGTGTCACTATTCACTACAAATACACACTAGATATCTCCCTTTCCCTCACATTCTGCTAACTTTCAGAAATCCTACAAACCATGCTAAAACTAAACCTCACAAGACAATTGAAATCATGGATATATACATAACCCCAAATAACAATGCTAAAACAGTGGGAGATATTCTCTGCTAGGCATCCGCAAATATCCCACATAAAACCATAATAATGGGTAATGTTATTATACATTGGCAAACCATACAATTGGAAAATCCAGCCGGTATATTATTTGTCTGTACAAGTTCACCCAACGTATACCCACACCAATTAGATACAAGAAAGACACAACCAGACTACCAGCCCTTGACTGAATCCTAACATTCTCTCCAAACAGGCCCCCTCAGAATAAAAAGCGTCAAAGCCAACCCTGTCCCATGAGTATCCTTAGCAAATAAATAACTCATGAAATAAACAGAAAAAGCATGGGAGGTCTGGACAAAAAATAAAACACCTCCCACTTTACAAGCATATAGACAACTAGGAAATCTAATAAAACAATGTGTCATCAAACTTAAGAGAGCCTAGTACTCAACTAATCAAAACTAATCAAAGCCATCACATTAATTATCCAGAACTGCTCTAGACCTCAAGGAATAAACTGTTAAATCCAGAACAAGTGACACAGCCCATGCCAAACACACAGAAACAAACTTTTACCATAATCAACCAATTCAATACCTATTATATACAGACAGTACCATCATTAAACCAGCCAGTTGAGTATTCAAGCTCTTAATGTCCCTACTCAGTCAAATAAGCTCCTTCAACATTTGTCTTCCCGACCAGTTCCCACAGATGTCATCAAAAAATGTCAAAAAAATTAAAGCCTACTACAATCGCTCCTAACAATCTACCTGGTGAACACCTTAAAATATCAGCTAAGGCTATTGCATATCCAGTTTTAATTCTGATAAATTAAACCATATTGGAAAATAAAGTCCCCATTTATTATTCCACTGCACAAGGGTGGAAACTATACAGATATTTCAAAATATAGACCGATTGCCATTTTATCACCCCTATCAAAAATATTTAAAAAATGTATTCATATGCAACTTATCAGATACCCATCATCTGTATTCCACCAATTCTCATTACAGCACTACTGTTTTATTGAATTTTATTAATGCTGTCATCACCCCATAGAAATACTAAAATCCTAGTCTCAACTATCTTCATAGACTTATTTAAAGCTTTTGATACTGTCTCCCAACAGTAACAACTCTCATCCTTAGGGCTCACTAGCTCTTTACTGCAATGCTTCCATAGTTAATTCTAAAACAGAGAACACTCAGTAAAATGGACAACTGATTTTTTCACCTTCTTACATCTAACTACTGGTGTCCCACAAGAACCTATACTAGGCCCCATGTTTTTAAACATATTCATTAAAGACCTCTACACTGCAACACAAAATGCTACCCTAACCCTAATCTGCTGTCTAAACTCCGACAGATGACATGTTTAATACTAAAATCCCTGTATCATCCTTTTCTTTAACTGCTTTACTTCAAGATCTTATTTTGCTTTAATTTCCTAAGTTTTCCACCAACTGATTTTACATTATCTTGTACTTGTTCTTCTCCTGTCTCCATTCTTCCCACTTCTACCTCTTCATTTTCTAAAATGCAAGTATCTTTTCTTCACTTTGAGCTGTTATTTCTTCTCTAACTACTTCTTCCATCTATAACCTTTCCTTGGTATCCCTTAAATCATAATAATTTTCTTTCAAAATCTTCTGTAGTAATATTTCTGCTGTTTGTTTTTCTTTTGAGTTTTCCTCTTCATCTGCTCATTCTGTTTCTTGGACAGTCAAACCAGAATTGCCCCAGTTCTGTACATTTTCTTCACACCAGTGTATAGTTTTTTGCTATATGTCCCCTCCCTTCACATTGACCATACCTTCATTCATTATAGTCCTGTACGGAATGATTTTTATGCTTTATGTTGCACCTAGTACAAAATAAATTCTCTCAAACCATTCAAAATTACTACATTTAAAATATCTTGATTTTTCCCTACCTAACATCCATTAATATCCATCCTAACCAAACAGACTCAGTTAGAAAGCTTAGATTTATATGATTTACATCTGAATAGCTTAGAAGAACTACAGACTAATTTGAATGTTTATGAAGCAAAGTTAAGACAGCAGAAGGTTAAAAATTTAGCCCGTGACCACCAGGATTTTGTGAGAGGCCATATTTTTGAATGGCCGAGAGAGGAACTCAACACCAGGGGATGGGGAGGTTTACCATCACATAAGGAGAAGGCAGCTTTTCCTAGATCCAATGAAGGGGATATGACCACTCATGTTAGTTTACCTGACACGGAACCCTCCATTCATAATCCTGTCATTCTTAATCCTTCAACATTGACCTCCAATTCTACTATCTGAAACAGACTTAACAGAAGCATCTAGCAGTACAGCAGCTATAGGAGCAGAAATGGGTGACAGGCTTGCTCCTCAAGCCTCCAATTTAGCCACTAGGCCCAAAGAAGGGGCAATGCATACACCGTTAAATTGGCCCTTGCCAGTTTTTTCCAAATTCAACCATTACAGGATGCAAAGAACTAAGAGCCAAGAACGGAAGAGGAAGAAGCTCACATAGTAATTGAACCTGAACCAAGTTTGGTAGTGAATCTTTCCAAGAAGAGCTTAAGTTCTGATATGATTTCCTTGTTAGATAAGGGCTTAAGTTTTATTCCAGCTTTACCATCTGATATTAGTGAATTTGTGCTAGATATTAGAATGTTTTGCAGAAATCTGGCACTAAAATGTATTTTTGGACAAGCTCATGACAGTAGATGGCTACCCTATACAAAATTGAGTACTTTTGTTCCCCCCAATCCCCCACCAGTGGAGATGTTCCTAAGGTTATGTGAAGATGAAATTTTCAAAATAAGATCTAATATGATCAAAGGACAAGGATGTTTCTTTAATCTAACTACCAATGAGAATGAGATGTTGAAGCAGTTAAAGGAGACAGATAGCTTGGTCATCAAGCCAGCTGATAAGGGAGGATGTATAGTGCTGATGGAAGCCCTTTGGTATAGAAACAAAATGCTTTCCATGTTGGATGACAAAAGAACATATAGGAGGTTAAGTTACAATGAAGCTATGACTAAGGTAAAACGCTTTCGTAGCCACTTATATGATTTGTTGATGGAGACAAGTATTTTGCAAGAACTTTATGAATTCTTTGATTGTTCTGAACCCATGTTCCCGTACATCAGTGGACTCCCCAAAATTCACAAGGATACAGTTGACCCACCCCTATGTCCTATAGTTTCTGGAAGGGGGTGGGTAACTGAATCCGTCTCCATGTATATGGAAAATGGATTAAAGAAGGTCCTGCCTCTAGCAGGAACTGTATTGAAGGACTCAAGATATTTTCTGGAAAAACTTTTTTTAGCTACCAAGGGTCTTAAGAAATATGATGATTTGTTACTAGTGATGATGGACATCAAAAGTCTATTTATGGTGATTCCGAATGATTATGGTCTACAGGCCATAAGATCTTTCTTAACAAGTAACAGTATGGAAGTAAAACCACTGTGCTCTTTGTTGGAACTTGTATTGGAAAACAATATCTTTATGTATGGGGATTTCTTCTACTTGCAGACTTGGGGTGTGGCCATGGGCATCCCATGTGCAATCAGTTACTCCAATCTGGTCTTGGCGGAGTGGGAACTCAATGAGTTATTACCCAGTACTTGGAAACAATATCTAATGTATTATGGCTGTTTTGTGGATGATGGTTTTTTCCATCCTATACCAGCAATTAACAGTACTGACCTCCCAAATTGACTATGGCTTTATATGGTAACCCTGAATTGTAAACTTATGTCTACCCATGCAGTCATTGAGACTAGCCTTAAAGGCAGACCAAGTAGTACTTCACTTGACTTGAAAGGGTAACGTATTCCATAGGTTGGAAATACTTTGAGTTAAGAATCTAGTCCTGAAGCCAGTCTTGTTTACGTGTTGGTGCAAATTTAGGTCTCTTTATTCTTTGGAGAGGTAGCTCCACACAACTAGATCTTTTCATCTACTACATCAATGGGAGCACTGATTTTATAGAGTTTGTGGTCAAGTATTCCTCTGATATCATAGATTTTCTTGATACAAAGATTAATTTGCATCCTGACAAAGGTATCAGTACAGGAATTCATAAAAAAGAAACCTGGAGAAATCATTATTTGCATAGGGGGAGTATGCACCCGGGACACATTTTTGATAACATCTATGAGAATCAGGTTTTAAGAACTTCAAGGTTATGCACTGAAAATGAAGATTTTATAGCAGAACAGAGGAACATTGAGATAAATTTGAGTAAAAGATCTTACAAAAGAAAAAACTTAAGATTGAAACACGATCCACAGGAGTTAAGGAGAGGGAAGGGACATCCCTATTTCTCTGAACCTACATCGAGTTGTCAAGAGAGAATAGACCATAAAACTCAATCACAACATCTTAAATGTTTACTAACATACACTGCTGATAATAAGAAGATTTGTGAAATTATCTGGAAATTCTGGCCGATATTGACAACTGATGATAAAATAAGAGATATTGTAGGTGAACAGCCCAGATTCCTATACAAGAATAAGAAAAATTTAAAATGTCTCATTTGCAACAAAGATGGATTTGAAAGAACTAGGCCTAATTCAAACAGAAAGGGTACTTTTAAGTGCCTGAGATGTAAAGCTTGTAATTCTATTGACAGTTCCAATGTTTTCACACATCCATATACTAGACAACAGTATAACTTTAATGTTTATGCTGATTGTACTAGTTCTCATATTGTATATCTAGCAACCTGCTGCCAATGTAATGCCTTCTATGTTGGCAAAACAGATCATCGTCTTAAGGAACGCATCCTTAGACATCTGAGGGATATCAAACAGAAAGACCTTAATAATGCTTTAGCAGCTCATGTAGATCAATATCCCTCTCATCATTTTGTATTTAAGGCCATAGAGGTAGTTTTCCAGACCACCAGAGGAGGCGATATTCATAATCGCACAGAGTTAAGAGAAACAAGCTGGATAATCAACCTAAGAGCAAATAGATTTCCAGGTTTGAATACTATTGTGCCACTAAAACCTGCATTCAAGTACAGAAGGAATATAATTAGTAGACCTACTTGAATCTGCCTTTATAAAATCTTTGTATACAGCATATTCACATTTGTGATTACTAGATTCTCTATATATAATTCCTAAATAGGAAAGAGATGCATTGCCCCTTCAATCATATGGGAGAAAATTATACCCTTCTGTTAGCTGGTCTCTTTTTGGTTTGTAATAAGGGTGTGTCACTAAGCTAGGCGATGAGTGGCTGTGTTGTTTCTTAAATACAAAAGCTAACTAGTACTTGTAACACGATCTGAGGAAGGCTAATTTGTCAAAAGCGCTTATCGGAAGACTGAGGACTGCTTGCTTTATGTTATATACTCTTTTTATTAAAGTTTAGATTTTATACTTCACCAAGTTCTGCTGCCGTGGTGGACATCAGGAGTTTTAACAGTGTTTGCATCTTTTTCTCTTTACTGGTGTCCTTCACAGTGTAAGAAAATGTTCTTATTCGTAACATCCATTATTGCACACACATTTTCTTACCCTTCCTGAAACTGCAGTAGGAGCCCTCCATTGCCAACTAGTAACTGCAAAGAGTGCATCACCTCCTCTCCTCAAAAAAAGACTAGGGCTTTTTTATTAGCATTTACATTCATTTTATATCATATAACATTTTAATTATTTGCACTCTCTTTGTTTGTATTCATACTTAAAATTATTTATAAGTTATCAACACAAAATAGCTTAATTAAACAATTCTGTTTCTTTCATTCTTTTTTTTTATACTTATTCTCTATCCCCCAATTTTTCTTCCATAACTATCTTCTTATTTTAGCTAATACATTATCCTTTTCCATTTTCTTGTGAAATAACAGTCTCACATCACTTTTCAATGAACACATATTGTCACAAATATGTTATCCTATTTATCAGTATCACACATTCTTTATCATATTTCCCATATAGTATCATATTCATATTTACAGATCATTTCTTTTGTTTTCTTTTACATTTCTCATTACCAAAAATAAAAACATAGATACGAAATGCACCACTGGATGAAGCTAAAAAAATCTCTTAATAATTTTTTTCCACTTTAGTGAAAAAAATATACATTCCCCCTAAATAAGGTATTTTTCCCTAATCCATAAGTATTCAACATATATAACTTTTTCTATAAAATGACAGATAAAAACTTTTCCATCAAGCTATTTTTTATTTGTTCCAGAATCTCTCTCCATTGACTTATTATACGTTCATATTTACTAAATGTCACTTAAAAAAATCTTCATTTCCTTTCTTCTGAAATATATTCCATTTTTATCTCACCAATTCCTTCACAATTAATTTTGTTTCACTGCAAGATAAGATAATTCCTTCCATTTCCCATCTTGCCTTCATTTCATATACGCATACATGCCTGTACTACTGCATTCATTACTAAACCAAATAAGCACATACTCATTGGGCATCCCTGTTTTACTCTTGTCGCAATACTTATTTTTCCCTTTCCTCTATTTATTATAACTTTTAACCATGAACTTTAATAACATTTCCTCCTAAATCACATGCCCTTAAAATCTGCCACATTGCTTCATAGCTGATGTTATCAAAGGCTTTGGCTATATGTGAGATACTATCAGTCTTACTCTTTTTTTATTTCAGTATCATCTTTACTACTTTTTTCACTTTAACCTTTCTTTCACATGTCTTACTTTTTTAAACATAGATCCCTTTACCTACTGACTCATCCAATATTTCTTCATCCTTTTTATAGTATTTTCATAAAATTTTATAGTCAGTATTTCCAAGTGTTATATATATTTTCGTTCACCCTTTTTCCTTATAATACTCATAAATAATACCATCCAATACTGGCACTGATTCATTCCTATCTTCTTTAATCACATTTGCTATTTCTTCTATTGTTATATTCTAAAAAAAATTTTTACTTTTTCAGATTTTGTTTCACTTTCCGTACTTCTTGCCCACCCATTTCCTCTTTTTCATATATTTTCTATGCAACCATCTACATAATGTCTTATTTTTATTTGTGTCTCCTTTGCTAAGATAGCATTCATCCTTCCATCTTTCTCTGATTTTTGCCTCTTTTCCTAAATAAGAGGAAACCTCCTCCTTTTTCCTTTCAGGAAAAAAAAAATCTTTACCTATGTAATATCATTTTTATATTTTCTGTATCACTTTCATATATCTGTTTTTTTCTATTTTCTTTATTTTGCCATTTCCGTGTTCTTTTTCTCTCAGTTCCATGATATTTATTCATATTTCATCTTATTTATATTTTATTCTTTTCATTTCTAAATATATATTTAAAACTCCAACTTATACATTGCCCACCACTGTGTCCAATTTTTATTAAATGGTATCATGTCATATGATTATTCCATAATATTTCTCTCTCTCTCTCTCTCTCTCTCTCTCTCTTATCATGTTCAACTTCTTTTTAAACTCTGCTGGTAATCTCTTTATCACCTTTCCCTCATTATCATTTCACTGATTCCCACTATTCTAGTCCACACTGCTCTTTGACCAGAAAACTCTGTCATTCATATTCCCCTATTATTTCTTTCATTTATTTGCAATCAACTATATAACCAATTTTAATGTTATAAATTCCTTGTTTATATGTGCATTCTGTTTTCTTTACTAATTTTAAATGTCCAAATTGTATTAATTCATTTAACATTTTAGTATCCAGTGTTATTCTTTCCTTTTCTTTCCTGAGGTTACAGTTAAAATCTGCTATCATGACTGCTGACAAATAACACATTTTTTTAATTTCTTCAAAAAACTGTTTTCTCTCCACCATATTTTTACCAGCATAAGTCATTATTAAGCTTATACAATTTTGCCTCATTCTCATATCACATATCTCTTTTCTTCCTGATGTTACTATTACATCTAGAATTTATATATTTTTTCATTTTTATAGCAATTTGTATTCCAGAAAATGTCTTATTTCCTATCAAACAATTTGCACCCCCCATACTGCTTGTATTCTTTTTGTCTGTTTTATTACAGCTGGTATCTAGCAAGCAAAAAGAAAATCATTTTTTTTAAATAAAAATAAATAATAATTTTATTAATAATATTTTTTTAAAATAAGTCAGAGGTAAAATTTCTGAAAGTAGAAAATTTACCAGAGGTGTACCATAGAGCCAAGTGTTTGACTCTGTCCTGTTTGATAACTATTTTTTAGACATTTTGGTAAACAAAACATTTCAGATACCACATAGGCAACACACCTCCCTCCAGTTATTCACTGTCATAAGATATCTAAGCACTCTTGTTGATAATTGCTTATCATTTGACCATCATATCTCTGCAATACTTAGGAAAGACGTCTATCTGACTTATTTCTTTTCCAAAGCTATGCACTGTAGAGACAAAGAAGCCGTAATTCCCCTTTGCTCATAGTTAATTAGCCTCATTATGGAATACAATCCTTCTTTTGACATGTATTTGTCTAAACATATCACTTGGTTAGAGAGAGAGAGCACAGAGATTTCTAACTAAAAAAGATCAGTGGCCTCAAAAATTATAGCTATCAGCCTGACAGCCCTGTCTCTATACTCAGTTTATTAAAGACTTTTTCATATGTCTAGCCTTTCAAGCTGATCTGACTGTCTTTGACCTTGTATTCCTTCACAGCACAAGTGATTCCTCAAAAGACAGATTAAAGAAACTAAAAACTATCAACAGATAAAAAATATTGTAAAACAATTGTCATGATAGATTTGTATTCCAAAGCATCTCCCACTGGAATAAATTTCCATTATATGTCAAACAAAGTAGTGCTATTGCCACCTGCAAGGTAAACCTAGATTATTGGGTGGAAGGCCTCAGATTCCCCTAGTCTATCTTGTATTCCCTTCTTGAGATCAATGGGAACTTCTGAATATAATTATTGGCTAGGTTCATAATAATAATTTGGACTGGTAAACTTTGGCTACAGCACGGGACATTGTGTGTTTTTTGGTCATAATAGACTGTAGGCTGACTTACTTCTGTACGAACCTATGAACCTATAATGATGATGTCATCTGTGACAAAGCTAATCTGTTTACAGATTTCAAAAAAGCTTAGCAGGAGAATACTGTGTAAAATAAAAAATGATGTTGTGTTACTTACTACCTGTCTAGTAGCGACACATGATGTTGGGAAGATATTAGTTTATTATTGTAAAATTAATGAAAAAACAAATGTCAAATTAAAAAAGTAGCCCATAGAAGTGGACTATTTTCCCTTTAACAACTTTATAATATATAATGTACAATAAATCTATTTTATTGCTTTATTATGTGACACCGATGTACTATTCCAATGATTTATTGAACTGTTGGGCATGGAAATCATAGTTAATATTTTCCTGTACATTAGAAGATAGATACATTTTTCAACTATCTGAAACTACATATGTTTGGGTGTCATAAATTTGTCAATGAAACTATGTCAATATTTGATACTTCTTTATTATTTTCTGTTTGGCCTTGTGGATTCATAATGCTAATAATTATATTTCTTTTTTTCATTGTTTGATTTGATTTACAAGAATCTTCTCAAATTTATCCACAGTGAAATATTACTCTCCGCTAATTATATATTTAACATTTAAGTTTTTGACAATTTGAAATATTGATGTTTGTTGTAAAGCTGCAGTTTATGATAGTTATTCCATAATATATACATATGTGTATACAGTGTGCATGTGTGTGTGTGTGTGTGTGTGTGTGTGTGTGTGTGTGTGTGTGTGTGTGTGTGTGCGTGTGTGTGTGTGTGTGTGTGTGTGTGTGTGTGTGTGTGTGTGTGTGTGTGTGTGTGGATTATTTATTTTGGTGTGCTTGTGCTGTGTGTATGTTTGTCGGAACAGCAAATTTTTTTCCTGGGAAAAAATTTGCTATTCTGACTGTTCGGTTTTTTGGTGTTTCACTCTTCTGGGTTCAATATTATAACATTCAAAGTTGTAAGACTTTGATGTTATAATGTAGACCCGCAACAATATACCTTAGCCAATATATAAAAAATTCTGAGGAGAGAGGTGAAGGCCTTCCTTAGTCAAATGGGCTGGCCTATATCACCTCCCATGCAGACCCACATTAGATATCATGGATTGACACCATTTATTATTCCAGGTGTTTAAATTAAGTATCTTTGTTTGAACTTGTATTACCATTCTCAGAGAAGGCAATGTACTACTCAAGACTAGTGTCTTATCTGCTTTCATGAGGTGCACACAGAGCTCAACTAAAACTCTCTATATCTCCTCAGCATAGAGCATTTAAGGTTATTCATCCTATTGTGGGCAACAAGAGACATACTCTTTCTTGAGGTGAAGGAATGCAAGGGCTCTGGTCACATCTCAAATTCTGGTGCATGGTGACTATGTATAGGATGCAACACATGAGCTTACCTTTATATTGTATTTCATGTGGCTATGTATGCCTTACATCAGTAAGATATTTTACTTGGACTATGTATTGAATGAAACTATATGTGCCTACTGCTATACTGCATGTTACTGCTGTCACTGTGACTATGTATTGGATGAAACTGTACGTGACTACTGTTTTCTGTATGTGATGATTGATATACTTAACTTTATATTAATGACCATTTGGAGCTTTTCTCCTCGGGTCTCCAGTGAAAAGGGCATCTGTCCAGTCAGACCAACATAGTCAACAAATGTCAAATAAATAAATAATAAAACATTGAGGGAGCTGACCATGACCCTCTCCTAGTACAGCCTGATAAATGGAGCATCAGTGTATATAACTGCAGTGTTACCTGTTATGCAATTACATTTGTGTGGCTACAGACTCAAAAGTCCTTCTGGGAGAAGGACTGAAGTTGAGATGACTCACTTTAGTTGTAGGTGAAGGTATAAGGGAAAATATGCTAAACTGAGTACTTTTAGTCTACCTAAGATTTGTTCAAGCATGGTCTGGGCAGCTTAGGTAAGCATTTCTTAACAACCTCGTCATAAGTAAGTCTTTAGCTATGTGGCTGAAATGTAATGTGAAACTTAATAAAATGTATAGTGCGTGAGAGAATAGACTCCACATTTAAAAAATTACTGAATGTCAGTAACCTTGAGTTTCTAGACAGAGCAAGCTTGCAACAGAAAGGGGCAAAGTGAATCATAATCCCATGTTGATAGAGACTAAACCATAAAAAGATATTAATGACTATGTAACTGGTGAACTCCCACAAAGGTAAAGTAGAACTCCTCAACTGTCCTGCAATTAAATGAATGGATGCACCAGATCATGAGATTCAGTTTTAACTGAAGGACTACATAAAAACAGTCAGAAATTCAGAAAACAATAATCACACCCAATAATTTTGGGCCAAGAGTATGAAATGAACTGTTGTGGTGCTGTAAGTAAACCACAGCTCATTGTGCGCTGCTATGTGTCTTGCAGCAGGTCCAAACCCAGGTGGTATAAGGGCAATATATAAACAAAATGTAATCAGTACAAAACAAGGCTCAAACAATCACTGTACATGATAAAGTATTTTCCCACACAACTAAGCTCCTTACAAACACCCACTTAAAGAGGAAAAATACCAGTTGGCAACAAGAAAACATCAGACAACCAAAGAGTTAGTAAAGCTTAGGACAAACAGCAGTCAGCTAAGGCAGGCAGGGGTAGAACCACTCCGCTTCTCAACAGGAAAAAACCCACAACTACCAGGCCCAACATCCAAAACAGTCAAATTACTTACCTGCTGCCTGGTCCAAACCAAGATGAACCAAGGGCCAATAACAAGAAAATCAATTTGGCACAGTAAAGCCAAGCAAGGCAAATCAGATATAAACAGAATCCATTTAGCTTAGCAGAAATGCAATGCACTCAGTGCATCAGAGCTCAGCCAGTGGAGTTGAGCTCATTATTTATTGGCCATTTTGGGCTAATTTCTATCTCTTTCATTTCCCTGCTATAAAACCCGCATTTGCATGGTTTTGCATGCTGGGCAGCACCGGTTAGCTAGGGTATAACTATTCCCGGATCCACAAAGTGTACTCTTCAATTTTTCCCTTGGAACTAGACAAACTTTCAACTTAAGCACTCAAACCATTCACTTCTCATACCAGCACTTGCTAAAAACTCATAGCAAGCACTAATAAACTTTAGCACTAGACCCCTCCCCCTATACTGTAGTGAAGGACAAGGCTCTCTATTCGACCTTACCAGCCAATCAGTAAAACAGTTCACTATACCTATCCAGGCATCTCCAAAGGGCAGTTTCAGGTGTGCTCTCCAGTCCAACTGTTGAATCTTGGCATTTTGAGGCAATGTTACAATTGCCTCATGTACACAGACAACCCTCTCCTCCTTCCACCAAACACTAATACATGCGAGACATGCAATTATACAGCCAAACTGGAGGGTAAGTTCTCTCAACCCAAGACTGGACCAGGCAGTCAAGAGGAGAAGGGAATTACTTGCATCACACCACCAGTCTCACATAGACTTATGAAACCATCACTGGCAAAAAACACACATAAATACATGAAAACATACTCAGAGGCTCTAAATAAAAATCTGCAGAAGCAACAGATACCTCCAAAGCAGACATCCAAGCAACCTCCACCCCCCCAACACAAACCATGAAACACATACATCACAAAACCAGTTTGCCACACAATCACAGCCCTTAAGGCAAAATAACATACCCAACACACTAGTAATAGGTGACTCTATAGTCAGGCACACTGATGTCCCACTCACTAGGCTTTACAAGGAGAAGGTTACTGTTAGCTGCCTGTCGGGTGCCAGGATCCACCACATAGCACAAGCACTCACGTCACTCCAGAACAAGTATAAATATGACTCTGTCATTGTCCATGTTGGTGTGAATGACCTGAGCCATACCTCCCTGGACTATATGAAAAGAGACATGGAGGAGCTCTCTGATCACTTAGCCCAGGCCAGTATGACCCTGACCCTGAGTAGCATCCTGCCCTCACCAAGAATGATACCACGGTATAGAGAAAAAAATTATCAATTTCAACAATTGGCTAAGCTTGTGTCATTCAAAGGGGATCCAGTGTTTGTCAGCCTGGGAAGACATGCTTGACAAGCCACGCTGCTTCGCTAGAGATGGCTTGCACCTGTCACCCTTAGGCTTTCGAATACTGGCCAAGACTCTTGCCACCCCCATAGTGCCTTTTTTAGGCAAGGCTGAAAAGACAAACCCACCACCATAAATAGCACAAGTAACAAAAAACTGAGGGTAATGCTACTCAACACCAGAAGTCTAAACCTCAAAATGCACACACTTGAGGCACTCCTCAGTATGGAGAAAATCTATATATGTGCAGCAACAGAAACCTGGTTTAAGGCTCCAGAGAGCACCCCAGCACTACCAGGCTACAACTCATACCATACATTTCAGCCAAAAAACCCGAACCGAAATGCAAAAGGCGGGGGAGTATCCATATTCATCAAGAATACCCACACCTCCAGGTTAGTGGCACAGCACGATGCTTCAAAGATCATCCATATGCAACTAACAATGGGCAATACTGCTATTCAAATTATAGCTTGATACAGATCACCCACCCTGTCCCAGTACCCCCACTCCGCATTCCTGAAAACACTGGGAAACATAAAGGTCCTACCAAACACCCTGATATTGGGTGATTTCAATTACCCAAACATTAACTGGGAGAACTACTCAAGTACAAACTCCCTTGCCCAACATTTCCTAGAATTTATAAACTCAAATGCCCTGAATCAACTGGTCAACACCCCACCAGAGGTGACAACATATTGGACCTGGTCATCACCAACATGGGCGACCGGTGTTCCACACCGAAGGTCAACCCCTCGCTGGTTTGATCTGACCATAAACTAATCACTCTGGATATCCACATTCTGCCACCACCCCCGGTCAAAGAAACCACCATGAAAAACTTTTCAAAAGCAAACTTTACGTTACTTAAGACCAAGGTGGGAAGTTTCAAAGCCCCCATGCTAAAGGATAACGCTGTCCAAGCTGCAAATTCCTTTACTAATGCACTCTACGGGCACCTACAAGAATGCATGGATCGTGCTATCCCAAACAAAACCAAGACTCACTCCTCCAAGAAAAGGAAACCAGTCTGGTGGACCCCTGCTATAAACAAGCTATACAATAGAAGGAGGAAATTAGTACAGAAAAGAGTAAAATCCCAAGAAGGGAAGACATCCCTGATCAGTATCAGCAAGAAATTATGTTCCCTCATAAAATCATCCAAGGCTAGCTTCGAAAGAAAAATTGCCATGGACTTCAAAGATAACACCAAGGCATTCTTTAGCTATGTCAAGAATCTAAGTGGCAATTCTCAGATCTGCTCAGAGTTAGTGCAGAATGGCACAAAATACACTGAACCGACCGATATAGCCAACATCCTGGCAGACAGGTTCAGTGCAAACTTCACCCCCTTTCACCCCCAAAAGGGCCCATAACTATACCAGAAGAATGTAGTACCCATGAAATCACAGACACTCAGGTTAAAACAGCCCTCTCCAAAGCCAAAAACACAGCATCATTGGGACTGGACGGTGTCCCGGGCTGTGTCCTACACGAGCTCAAAGATGAACTAGCCCCTCACCTAAACACATTGTTTAAACTCAGCCTCTCCACAGGCTACATGCCCACAGAGTGGCGCACAGCAATGGTTATTCCACACCACAAAGGTGGAGCCACAACGGATCGCGGGAACTATCACCCTATAAGCCTGACTAGCATGGTCTGCAAAGCTATGGAGTGCATCATCATGGGTCTCATAAACAGAGACATTGGAAACCTCCAAACACTGGACCCTACCCAGTTTGGCTTTGTTAAGGGCAGATCATGCCTCCTAAACCTGGTGGGCTTCTTTGAGACAGTTACCAAGGCTATAGATGAGGGAAAGGTGGTCCACACAGCCTACCTAGACCTTGCAAGGGCCTTCAACACCATTCCCCACTCAGGTATTATAGACAAGCTCACCAGCCTGAACATAAACCCCTATGTCATGAGATGGGCTGCCAACTGGCTCATGGACAGAGCCCACATGGTAAGAGTTGTGGGAGCTAGGTCTGACTCTAAACCAGTTACAAGTGGCGTTCTTCAGGGCTCAGTCCTAGGACCCCTCCTGTTTGGCATATACTTCTCAGAGGTACAGACAAGCACAGGTGGACTATGGCTAACCAAGTTCACAGATGACTGCAAACTGGGCGCTATAGTTGACTCTCCGGCTGACACAGACATCCTCCAAAAGGGTCTCACTGAGACAGATACCTGGTGCCAAAACCATGGCCTCAAGCTAAATGCCAAAAAGTGCATAGTCATCCCCTTTGGAAAAAACAAAGTTCCCACAAACTACCACATAGGTAGTAGCCCCCTAAATACGGAAGACATAATAAGGGATCTGGGGACCCAAGTAGATAGTAACCTTTCCTTTGATAATCACATTGCCAAAGTGGTTAGAAAATCCTTCTATGTGGCCCACCTAATCACAAAAGGGTTTGCATCCAGATCGAAAGAGGTCAGTAGGCCCCTCTATGCATTACTCATCAGACCCATCATAGAGTACAATGCCCCATTTGGGATGTACCTTACAAGACTCCTGCAACAACTTGAAAGACCACAGAAGTACCTCACCAAGAGGATCACTGGCCTCAAGCAGATGCCCTATGCAGCTTGACTGAAGAAACTCCAGCTGTACTCGGTTGCATACCGCCTACTAAGAGGTGATCTCTGCCTGACATACAAGGCCATGTCCAACCCAGAATTGATAGACATGCTCCACCTAAAGAAAACCATATCCCCTCGAACCACACACTCCAGGGATCTAAACCTCACTACAACAATAAATAGGATGTGCTGGAGGGATAGATTCCTGTCCCAGAGACTTCCCATACTCTGGAACAAGATTCCAATGTACATTAGGCAGAGCTCCTCACTAACCCTCTTCAAGAGAAACCTTGACGAGTGAATGGGAAACAGAAAGTTTACCCCAGGTATCATTTCAATGGCTCTGCTGGACAGAGGTACAGGGAACTAATCTAAGGGGGCAGCGAAAGCCAACACATTCCGGCTAGGCTTATAAATACCTTCGAGCAGCTAGCCTAGTACCTACCTATGAACCTATGAACCTATGTACTATGCAAAACACGTCCCTAAAGAAGAAAGCACCAGTCAGCAAAAATGGCTTGTGGGGTTGAGAGAAATGGAGCCCTCACTACAACCCAGGTAGCCAGGAGTAAATTGTCTGCCCTGGCACTGGAAAAAACAGGCAAGGAATGAAAAGTGTGGGAGGGGAGTATTGCCTGCTCACTTCTACATGGTGTAAAAGAGTTGGCACACACTCAGTCAGGGGCACCGTAGTTGGGAGTGATTTCCCTGGCAGAGACTGGGAAAAATACCAACATTCCTGCCATGTGGAGAAGGATAAGGTTGCTTGAAGGAAATGCCTTTGTGAAGTGAGGGGACAGACAACCCATTGCACATCCATTATTGATGTCTTGCCAAATGCATGAATATAAAAATTAGAAGAAAATCAAAAAAGAAAGAGCTCTGTACTGCCTTGATGACCACCCGAATGATGATGGCTCCTCCTGATCAATTTTTGCCCTGGTGATGGGGTAAAAATTAGAAGATTTAGGT